>NW_024739493.1:0-14906 GCF_018991925.1 Homarus americanus
TATAATTATAATAAGCACGGCCATGAATATAACAACCACAACATTCATTATAACAACCATGTCTATGATTATAGCAACAACGGCCGTTACTATAATAACCATGATCATGATTATAACAACCACGACTATGATTATAACAACCACGACCATGATTATAACAATGACGACCATGATTATAACACTAACGAAAAGGATTATAACAACCACAACTATGATTATAACAAGCACGGCCATGAATATAACAACCACGACCATGATTATAACAACCACGGCTAAGATTATAATAATCACGACTATGATTATAACAACCAAGACCATGATTATAACAACCACGACTATGATTATAGCATCAACTGCCGTTATTAAAATAACCATGACCATGATTATAACAACCACGACCATGATTATAACAACCACGGCCATGATTATAACACTAACGACCATGATTATAACAACCACGTCTATGATTATAACAAGCACGGCCATGAATATAACAACCACGACCACGATTGCCTGTAACCACGACCATGATTGTAACAAGCGTCACGACTATGATTATAACAACAACGACCATGATTATAACAACCACGACTATGATTATAGCAACTTCATGGCCGCCAGTTATAACAGCGACCGCGAATTATAACAACCGACCGTAATTATAACAACCGACCATGATTATTAGACCGCGACCAGCAGTTATGCGGCACTACTATGATTATACCAACCACGACCATGATTATAACAACCACGACTATGATTATAACAAGCACAGCCATGAATATAACAACCCGCGACCATGATTATAACAACCACGAACATGATTATAACAACCACGACTATGATTATAGCAACCACGGCCATGATTATAACACTAACGACCATGATTATAACAACCACGACTATGATTATAACAAACATGGCCATGAATATAACAACCACGATCATGATTATAACAACCACGACCATGATTATAACAACCACGACTATGATTATACAAATCACGACTATCATTATAACAACCACGAACATGATTATAACAACCACGACTATGATTATAGCAACCACGGCCATGATTATAACAACCACGACAATGACTATAACAACCACGACCATGATTATAACAACCACGACCAGGATTATAACACAAACGACCATGATTATAACAACCACAACCATGATTATAACACTAACGACCATGATTATAACAACCACTACTATGATTATACCAACCACGACCATGATTATAACAATCACGCCTATGATTATAACAAGCACGGCCATGAATATTACAACCACGACCATGATTATAACAACCACGACCATGATTAAAAAAACCACGACTAAGATTATAGCAACCAAGGCCATGATTATAACACTAACGACCATGATTATAACAACCACGACTATGATTATAACAAGCACGGCCATGAATATAACAACCATGACCATAATTATAACAACCACGAATATGATTATAACGACCACGACCATGATTAGAGCAACCATGACCATGAATATAACAACCACGATTATGATAATAACAACCACGACTATGATTATGAGAACCGCGACCATGATTATAACAACCACGACTATGAATATAACAACCACGACCATGATTATAACAACCACGAATATGATTATAACAACCACGACCATGAGTATAACAACCATGACCATGATTATAGCAACTACAAATATTATTATAACAACCGCGATCATGATTATAACACTCACGACCATGATTATAAGAACCACGACTATGATTATAACAACCACGACTATGATCATAACCACAACTATGATTATAACAACCTCGACCATGATTATAACAACCACGACCATGATTATAACAACCACGACCATGATAATAACAACCACGACCATGATTATATCAACCACGACCATGATTATAACAACCACTACTATGATTATAACAACCACAACCATGATTATAACATCCACGACTATGATTATACCAACCACGACCATGATCATAGCAACCACGACCATGATCATAACAACCATGACAATGATTATAACAACCACGACTATGATTATGCAAACCATGATTATGATTATACCAACCACGACCATGATTATAACAACCATGACCATGATTATAACAACCACAACCATGATTATAACAACCTCGACCATGATTATAACAACCACGAATATGATTATAGCAACCACGGCCATGATTATAACACTAACGGCCATGATTATAACAACCACGACTATGATTATAACAACCACGACCATGATTGTAACACTAACGACCATGATTAAAACAACCACGTCTATGATTATAACAAGCACGGCCATGAATATAACAACCACGACCATGATTATAACAACCACGACTATGATTATAACAATCACGACTATGATTATAGCGACCATGGCCATGATTATAACAACCACGACCATGATTATAACAACCACGACCCTGATTATAACAACCACAACCATGATTATAACAACCACGACCATGATTATAACAACCACGACCCTGATTATACCAACCACGACCATGATTATAACAATCACGCCTATGATTATAACAAGCACGGCCATGAATATTACAACCACGACCATGATTATAACAACCACGACCATGATAAAAAAACCACGACTATGATTATAGCAACCAAGGCCATGATTATAACACTAACGACCATGATTATAACAACCACGACTATGATTATAACAAGCACAGCCATGAATATAACAACCACGACCATGATTATAACCACAATTATGATTATAACAACCACGACTATGATTATATCAACCACTACTATGATCATAACCACAACTATGATTATAACAACCTCGACCATGATTATAACAACCACGACCATGATTATAACAAACACGACCATGATTATAACAACCACGACTATAATTATAATAAGCACGGCCATGAATATAACAACCACGACATTCATTATAACAACCATGACTATGATTATAGCAACAACGGCCGTTATTATAGTAACCATGATCATGATTATAACAACCACGACTATAGTTATAACAACCACGACCATGATTATAACAACCATGACCGCGGTTATTGCACTAACGACCATGATTTTCTTAGCCACAACTATGATTATAACAAGCGCGACCGTAGATATAACAACCCGACCATGATTATAACACAATTGCCAGTTATAGCCGACCGCGGTGCGCGCCATTACCATGATTATAACACTCACGACCATGAAGTTACTTAACAACCACGACTGTGATTATATCAGCCACTACTATGATCATAACCACAACTATGATTATAACAACCTCGACCATGAATATAACAACCACGACCATGATTATAACAAACACGACCATGATTATAACAACCACGACTATAATTATAATAAGCACGGCCATGAATATAACAACCACGACATTCATTATAACAACCATGACTATGATTATAGCAACCACGACTATGATTATAACAACCACGACCATGATTATAACAAACACGAATTTGATTATAACGCCGCAGCCGCCAGTTATAACCATAACGACCGCGCCAGACCGCCAGCCGCAACTATGATTTGCAACAAGCTGCGACCGCCAGATATAACAACCACGACCATGATTATAAACACAATTATGATTATAACAACCACGACCATGATTATAACAACCATTACCATGATTATAACACTCACGACCATGATTATAACAACCACGACTATGATTATATCAACCACTACTATGATCATAACCACAACTATGATTATAACAACCTCGACCATGATTATAACAACCACGACCATGATTATAACAAACACGACCATGATTATTACAACCACGACTATAATTATAATAAGCACGGCCATGAATATAACAACCACGACATTCATTATAACAACCATGACTATGATTATAGCAACAACGGCCGTTATTTTAATAACCATGATCATGATTATAACAACCACGACCATGATTATAACAACCACGACCATGATTATAACACTAACGAAAAGGATTATAACAACCACAACTATGATTATAACAAGCACGGCCATGAATATAACAACCACGACCATGATTATAACAACTACGGCTAAGATTATAACAATCACGACTATGATTATAACAACCACGACCATGATTATAACAACCACGACTATGATTATAGCATCAACTGCCGTTATTATAATAACCATAACCATGATTATAACAACCACGACCATGATTATAACAACCACGGCCATGATTATAACACTAACGACCATGATTATAACAACCACGTCTATGATTATAACAAGCACGGCCATGAATATAACAACCACGACCATGATTATAACAACCACGACTATGATTGTAACAATCACGACTATGATTATAACAACAACGACCATGATTATAACAACCACGACTATGATTGGCAACCATGGCCGCCCAATTATAACAACCACGACCATGATTATAACAACCACGACCGTGATTATAACAACAACGACCATGATTATTAGACTAACGACCGCGATTATAACAACCACCACTACTAGCAGTTATACCAACCGACCATGATTATAACAACCACGACTATAGTTATAACAAAGCACAGCCATGAATATAACAACCACGACCGCCGATTATAGCAACCACGAAAACATGATTATAACAACCCGACTGATTATAGCAGCCACGGCCATGATTATAACACTAACGACCATAGTTATATAGCCACGACTATGATTACCTTAAGCATGGCCCATGAATGTAACCACGACCATGACTATAACAACCACGACCATGATTATAACAACCACGACCATGATTATAACAACCACGACTATGATTATAACAACCACGACCATGATTATAACACCCACGACTATGATTATAACAAGCACGGCCATGAATATAACAACCACGACCAATATTATAACAACCATGACCATGATTATAACAACCACAACCATGATTATAACAACCACGTCCATGATTATAATAACCACGACTATGATTATAACAAGCACAGCCATGAATATAACCACGACCATAATTATACTTAACCACGAATATGATTATATCGACCACGACCATGATTGAAACAGCCGCGACCATGGAATATAACCATACGATTATGATAATAACAACCACGACTATGATTATAAGAGCCGCGACCATGATTATAACAACCACGGCTATGATTATAACAACCCGACCATGATTATAAGAACCGACCATGATTATAACAACCGGCTTCTCAGTTATAACAACCATGACCATGATTATAACAACCACAACCATGATTATAACAACCACGGCCATGATTATAACAACCACGACCATGATTATAACAACCACGACCATGATTATAATAACCACGACCATGATTATAATAACGACGACCATGATTATAACAACCACGACTATAATTGTAACAATCACGACTATGATTATAACAACAATGACCATGATTATAACAACCACGACTTTGATTATAGCAACCATGACCATGATTATAACAACTACAAATAATATTATAACAACCGCGACCATGATTATGACACTGACGACCATGATTATAAGAACCACGACTATGATTATAACAACCACGACTATGATCATAACCACAACTATGATTATAATAACCACGACCATGATTATAACAACCACGACCATGATTATAACAACCACGACCATGATTATAACAACCACGACCATGATTATATCAACCACGACAATGATTATAACAACCACTACTATGATTATAACAACCACAACCATGATTATAACAACCACGACTATGATTATACCAACCACGACCATGATCATAGCAACCACGACCATGATCATAACAACCATGACAATGATTATAACAACCACGACTATGATTATACAAAACATGATTATGATTATACCAACCACGACCATGTTTATAACAACCATGACCATGATTATAACAACCACAACCATGATTATAACAACCACGAATATGATTATAGCAACCACGGCCATGATTATAACACTAACGACCATGATTATAACAACCACGACTATGATTATAACAACCACGACCATGATTGTAACACTAAAGACCATGATTAAAACAACCACGTCTATGATTATAACAAGCACGGCCATGAATATAACAACCACGACCATGATTATAACAACCACGACTATGATTATAACAATCACGACTATGATTATAACAACCACGATCATGATTATAACAACCACCACTATGATTATAGCGACCATGGCCATGATTATAACAACCACGACCATGATTATAACAATCACAACCATGATTATAACACTAACGACCATGATTATAACAACCACTACTATGATTATACCAACCACGACCATGATTATAACAATCACGCCTATGATTATAACAAGCACGGCCATGAATATTACAACCACGACCATGATTATAACAACCACGACCATGATTAAAAAAACCACGACTATGATTATAGCAACCAAGGCAATGATTATAACACTAACGACCATGATTATAACAACCACGACTATGATTATAACAAGCACGGCCATGAATATAACAACCACGACCATGATTATAACCACAATTATGATTATAACAACCACGACTATGATTATATCAACCACTACTGTGATCATAACCACAACTATGATTATAACAACCTCGACCATGATTATAACAACCACGACCATGATTATAACAAACACGACCATGATTATAACAACCACGACTATAATTATAATAAGCACGGCCATGAATATAACAACCACGACATTCATTATAACAACCATGACTATGATTATAGCAACAACGGCCGTTATTATAATAACCATGATCATGATTATAACAACCACGGCCATGATTATAACACTAACGACCATGATTATAAAAACCACGTCTATGATTATAACAAGCACGGCCATGAATATAACAACCACAACCACGATTATAACAACCACGACTATGATTGTAACAATCACGACTATGATTATAACAACAACGACCATGATTATAACAACCACGATTATGATTATAGCAACCATGGCCATGATTATAACAACCACGACCATGATTATAACAACCACGACCGTGATTATAACAACCACGACCATGATTAAAAAAACCACGACTATGATTATAGCAACCAAGGCCATGATTATAACACTAACGACCATGATTATAACAACCACGACTATGATTATAACAAGCACGGCCATGAATATAACAACCACGACCATGATTATAACCACAATTATGATTATAACAACCACGACTATGATTATATCAGCCACTACTATGATCATAACCACAACAATGATTATAACAACCTCGACCATGATTATAACAACAACGACCATGATTATAACAAACACGACCATGATTATAACAACCACGACTATAATTATAATAAGCACGGCCATGAATATAACAACCACAACATTCATTATAACAACCATGTCTATGATTATAGCAACAACGGCCGTTACTATAATAACCATGATCATGATTATAACAACCACGACTATGATTATAACAACCACGACCATGATTATAACAATGACGACCATGATTATAACACTAACGAAAAGGATTATAACAACCACAACTATGATTATAACAAGCACGGCCATGAATATAACAACCACGACCATGATTATAACAACCACGGCTAAGATTATAATAATCACGACTATGATTATAACAACCAAGACCATGATTATAACAACCACGACTATGATTATAGCATCAACTGCCGTTATTATAATAACCATGACCATGATTATAACAACCACGACCATGATTATAACAACCACGACTATGATTATATCAACCACTCCTATGATCATAACCACAACTATGATTATAACAACCTCGACCATGATTATAACAACCACGACCATGATTATAACAAACACGACCATGATTATAACAACCACGACTATAATTATAATAAGCACGGCCATGAATATAACAACCACGACATTCATTATAACAACCATGACTATGATTATAGCAACAACGGCCGTTATTTTAATAACCATGATCATGATTATAACAACCACGACCATGATTATAACAACCACGACCATGATTATAACACTAACGAAAAGGATTATAACAACCACAACTATGATTATAACAAGCACGGCCATGAATATAACAACCACGACCATGATTATAACAACTACGGCTAAGATTATAACAATCACGACTATGATTATAACAACCACGACCATGATTATAACAACCACGACTATGATTATAGCATCAACTGCCGTTATTATAATAACCATAACCATGATTATAACAACCACGACCATGATTATAACAACCACGGCCATGATTATAACACTAACGACCATGATTATAACAACCACGTCTATGATTATAACAAGCACGGCCATGAATATAACAACCACGACCATGATTATAACAACCACGACTATGATTGTAACAATCACGACTATGATTATAACAACAACGACCATGATTATAACAACCACGACTATGATTATAGCAACCATGGCCATGATTATAACAACCACGACCATGATTATAACAACCACGACCGTGATTATAACAACCACCACCATGATTATTAGACTAACGACCATGATTATAACAACCACTACTATGATTATACCAACCACGACCATGATTATAACAACCACGACTATGATTATAACAAGCACAGCCATGACTATAACAACCACGACCATGATTATAACAACCACGAACATGATTATAACAACCACGACTATGATTATAGCAACCACGGCCATGATTTTAATACTAACGACCATGATTATAACAACCACGACTATGATTATAACAAGCATGGCCATGAATATAACAACCACGACCATGATTATAACAACCACGACCATGATTATAACAACCACGACTATGATTATAACAAGCACGGCCATGAATATAACAACCATGACCATGATTATAACAACCACGACTATGATTATACAAATCACGACTATGATTATAACCACGAACATGATTATAACAACCACGACTATGATTATAGCAACCACGGCCATGATTATAACAACCACGACCATGACTATAACAACCACGACCATGATTATAACAACCACGACCATGATTATAACACTAACGACCATGATTATAACAACCACGACTATGATTATAACAAGCTCGGCCATGAATATAACAACCACGACCATAATTATAACAACCACGAATATGATTATAACGACCACGACCTTGATTATAGCAACCATGACCATGAATATAACAACCACGATTATGATAATAACAACCACGACTATGATTATTAGAACCGCGACCATGATTATAACAACCACGACTATGAATATAACAACCACGACCATGATTATAACAACCACAACCATGATTATAACAACCACGACTATGATTATAACAACCATGACCATGAATATAACAACCACAACCATGATTATAACAACCACGACCATGATTATAACAACCACGACCATGATTATAACAATCACGACCATGATTATAATAACCACGAACATGATTATAATAACCACGACCATGATTTTAACAACCACGACCATAATTATAACAACCATGAACATGATTATAACAACCACGAATATGATTATAACAACCACGACCTTGAGTATAACAACCATGACCATGATTATAACAACTTCAAATATTATTATAACAACCGCGATCATGATTATAACACTCACGACCATGATTATAAGAACCACGACTATGATTATAACAACCACGACTATGATCATAACCACAACTATGATTATAACAACCTCGACCATGATTATAACAACCACGACCATGATTATAACAACCACGATCATGATTATAACAACCACGACCATGATTATATCAACCACGACCATGATTATAACAACCACTACTATGATTATAACAACCACAACCGTGATTATAACATTCACGACTATGATTATACCAACCACGACCATGATCATAGCAACCACGACCATGATCATAACAACCATGACAATGATTATAACAACCACGACTATGATTATAAAAACCATGATTATGATTATACCAACCACGACCATGATTATAACAACCATGACCATTATTATAACAACCACGACCATGATTGTAACACTAAAGACCATGATTATAACAACCACGAATATGATTATAGCAACCACGGCCATGATTATAACACTAACGACCATGATTATAACAACCACGACTATGATTATAACAACCACGACCATGATTGTAACACTAAAGACCATGATTAAAACAACCACGTCTATGATTATAACAAGCACGGCCATGAATATAACAACCACGACCATGATTATAACAACCACGACTATGATTATAACAATCACGACTATGATTATAACAACCACGATCATGATTATAACAACCACCACTATGATTATAGCGACCATGGCCATGATTATAACAACCACGACCATGATTATAACAATCACAACCATGATTATAACATAATGACCATGATTATAACAACCACTCCTATGATTATACCAACCACGACCATGATTATAACAATCACGCCTATGATTATAACAAGCACGGCCATGAATATTACAACCACGACCATGATTATAACAACCACGACCATGATTAAAAAAACCACGACTATGATTATAGCAACCAAGG
This sequence comes from Homarus americanus, assembly GCF_018991925.1. Taxonomy (NCBI): domain Eukaryota; kingdom Metazoa; phylum Arthropoda; class Malacostraca; order Decapoda; family Nephropidae; genus Homarus; species Homarus americanus. The sequence continues at coordinate 10,658 of NW_024739493.1, forward strand.
CCATGATTATAACACTAACGACCATGATTATAACAACCACGACTATGATTATAACAAGCACGGCCATGAATATAACAACCACGACCATGGTTATAACCACAATTATGATTATAACAACCACGACTATGATTATATCAACCACTACTATGATCATAACCACAACTATGATTATAACAACCTCGACCATGATTATAACAACAACGACCATGATTATAACAAACACGACCATGATTATAACAACCACGACTATAATTATAATAAGCACGGCCATGAATATAACAACCACGACATTCATTATAACAACCATGACTATGATTATAGCAACAACGGCCGTTATTATAATAACCCCTACATCATGATTATAACAAACCACGCCATGATTATAACATTCAACGACCCTATGACAACAACTAATGCCTATGATTATAACAAGCACGGCCAAGGAATATAACAACCACTTAATTCACGATTATAACAACCATTTAATTATGATTATAACAATCACGACTATGATTATAACAACCACGACCATGATTTTAACAACCACGACCATGATTATAACACTAACGACCATGATTATAACAACACGACTATAGTTATAGCAACCACGGCCATGATTATAACAACCACGACCATGATTATAACAACCACGACCATAATTATAACACTAACGACCATGATTATAACAACCACGACTATGATTATAACAAGCACGGCCATGAATATTTCAACCACGACCATGATTATAAACTACAATTATGATTATAACAACCACGACTAGCGATTAATATATCGCTGATTACTTCATCATGCAACCAACTATGATTATAAATAACCCTCACCATGATTATAACAACAACGACCATGACATAACAAAACACGACCATGAATATAACAACCACGACTATAATTATACAAGCACGGCCATGAATATAACAACCACAATATTCATTATAACAAACCATGTCTATGATTATAGTAACAACGGCTGTTACTATAACAACCAAGACTATGATTATAGAAATCACGACTATGATTATAACAACCACATCCATGATTATTACAACCACGACTATGATTATAGCAACCACGACCATGATTATAACAACCACAACCATGATCGTAACAAGCACGACCATGATTAAAACAACCACGACCATGATTATAACATCCAAGACTATGATTATAACACTAACGACTATAATTATAACAACCACGACTATGATTATAAATAAACTTCCACTATGATTATAGCATCAACTGCCGTTATTAAATAAACTATGACCATGATTATAACAACCACGCACTATGATTATACAACCACGCTATGATTATAACACTAACGACCACATTGATACAACCACGCCTATGATTATAACAAGCACGGCCATGAATATAACAACCACGACCACGATTATAACAACTACGACTAAGGATTGTAACAATCACGCATCGCGATTATTATACAACGACCATGATGGTAACAACCACGACTATGATTATAGCAACCATGGCCATGATTATAAATAACCACGACCATGATTATAACAACCACGACCGTAATTATAACAACTAATGACCATGATTATTAGACTAACGACCATGATTATAACAACCACTACTAAGGATTATACCAACCAATGCACTATGATTATAAATAAACCACGACTATGATTATAAATACACAGCCATGAATATAACAACCACGACCATGATTATAACAACCACGAACATGATTATAACAACCACGACTATGATTATAGCAACCACGGCCATGATTATAACACTAACGACCATGATTATAACAACCACGACTATGATTATAACAAACATGGCCATGAATATAACAACCACGATCATGATTATAACAACCACGACCATGATTATAACAACCACGACTATGATTATACAAATCACGACTATCATTATAACAACCACGAACATGATTATAACAACCACGACTATGATTATAGCAACCACGGCCATGATTATAACAACCACGACAATGACTATAACAACCACGACCATGATTATAACAACCACGACCAGGATTATAACACAAACGACCATGATTATAACAACCACAACCATGATTATAACACTAACGACCATGATTATAACAACCACTACTATGATTATACCAACCACGACCATGATTATAACAATCACGCCTATGATTATAACAAGCACGGCCATGAATATTACAACCACGACCATGATTATAACAACCACGACCATGATTAAAAAAACCACGACTAAGATTATAGCAACCAAGGCCATGATTATAACACTAACGACCATGATTATAACAACCACGACTATGATTATAACAAGCACGGCCATGAATATAACAACCATGACCATAATTATAACAACCACGAATATGATTATAACGACCACGACCATGATTAGAGCAACCATGACCATGAATATAACAACCACGATTATGATAATAACAACCACGACTATGATTATGAGAACCGCGACCATGATTATAACAACCACGACTATGAATATAACAACCACGACCATGATTATAACAACCACGAATATGATTATAACAACCACGACCATGAGTATAACAACCATGACCATGATTATAGCAACTACAAATATTATTATAACAACCGCGATCATGATTATAACACTCACGACCATGATTATAAGAACCACGACTATGATTATAACAACCACGACTATGATCATAACCACAACTATGATTATAACAACCTCGACCATGATTATAACAACCACGACCATGATTATAACAACCACGACCATGATAATAACAACCACGACCATGATTATATCAACCACGACCATGATTATAACAACCACTACTATGATTATAACAACCACAACCATGATTATAACATCCACGACTATGATTATACCAACCACGACCATGATCATAGCAACCACGACCATGATCATAACAACCATGACAATGATTATAACAACCACGACTATGATTATGCAAACCATGATTATGATTATACCAACCACGACCATGATTATAACAACCATGACCATGATTATAACAACCACAACCATGATTATAACAACCTCGACCATGATTATAACAACCACGAATATGATTATAGCAACCACGGCCATGATTATAACACTAACGGCCATGATTATAACAACCACGACTATGATTATAACAACCACGACCATGATTGTAACACTAACGACCATGATTAAAACAACCACGTCTATGATTATAACAAGCACGGCCATGAATATAACAACCACGACCATGATTATAACAACCACGACTATGATTATAACAATCACGACTATGATTATAGCGACCATGGCCATGATTATAACAACCACGACTATGATTATACCAACCACGACCATGATCATAGCAACCACAACCATGATCATAACAACCATGACAATGATTATAACAACCACGACTATGATTATACAAACCATGATTATGATTATACCAACCACGACCATGATTATAACAACCATGACCATGATTATAACAACCACAACCATGATTATAACAACCACGACCATGATTATAACAACCACGAATATGATTATAGCAACCAAGGCCATGATTATAACACTAACGACCATGATTATAACAACCACGACTATGATTATAACAAGCACGGCCATGAATATAACAACCACGACCATGATTATAACCACAATTATGATTATAACAACCACGACTATGATTATATCAACCACTACTATGATCATAACCACAAATATGATTATAACAACCTCGACCATGATTATAACAACAACGACCATGATTATAACAAACACGACCATGATTATAACAACCACGACTATAATTATAATAAGCACGGCCATGAATATAACAACCACGACATTCATTATAACAACCATGACTATGATTATAGCAACAACGGCCGTTATTATAATAACCATGTTCATGATTATAACAACCACGACTATGATTATAACAACCACGACCATGATTATAACAACCATGACCATGATTATAACACTAACGACCATGATTATAACAACCACAAATATGATTATAACAAGCACGGCCATGAATATAACAACCACGACTATGATTATAACCACAATTATGATTATAACAACCACGACCATGATTATAACAACCATTACCATGATTATAACACTCACGACCATGATTATAACAACCACGACTATGATTATATCAACCACTCCTATGATCATAACCACAACTATGATTATAACAACCTCGACCATGATTATAACA
>NW_024739494.1:0-8201 GCF_018991925.1 Homarus americanus
CTTGTCCTTCTGCGTTGGTCATGTGTAAGTTTGTAGATGTATTTGTATATGTATATGTGTGTATTACTCAAGGTTCAGTTTTGTTTGTTTTACTATGTGTGTGTAAGAGTGCTTGTGGAAGTGTCTATTAAAAGTGTCTCCCTCATATCTCAACTATAAAAGCAACGTCCCTATAGAGATAAGCTTATATCAGTCCTTATCTATGAAACCACAATCATTTACCTGACTCTTTAACACTAAGTAAATACCTTGTGGTAGGAACTTCACAAAAATCTAAACAAGACGATGATAAGATAATTCCTATAACATACTAATTAATACATAATTTGATCTCGAAACTTACTTCAGTGTCAATACTTATTTCAGACAATCTGCCCCAAATGTTAACTTATAAACTGAACATAAACCTATAGAATTTTAATTTTTATTTCCGTAAAGACACATAACTTACCGATGAGTATAATTTTACCTGGAAATAGTTTGGAATCTTCGTCAGTCTTAAAGTCATTCCCTCGTTTACAACCTCTACAATTTACGTGCCAATTTTTGCGTGATATACGATGGCTCGATGCCACCCGCCAACTGGCTCTCCCACTCACACTGAATAATGTGCTGCTGTAAGAACCTGCTCTGCTCACTCTTTGACTCACGGATATTCATAATGGTAAGTTATTGGAGAAAACTGCGAACCATCTCAACGGGAATTTCCTGACGATAATGTGTATAATAATATGGTATTTATGAGGAGCATTATATGGCGTCTGAGTATGAGCTTATTATGGTGTGTCGTTGTTGAGAACTTTATTCCACACGACTCGTTCACTAAAGCACTGATTGATGTGCAGGTAAGCATTACGATCTGTTACTATGCATAATGTTACCTACTGTTACTATACACAATGTTACCTACTGTTACTATACACAATGTTCACTACTGTTACTATACACAATGTTACCTACTGTTACTATACACAATGTTACCTACTGTTACTATACACAATGTTCACTACTGTTACTATGCATAATGTTACCTACTGTTACTATACACAATGTTACCTACTGTTAATATACACAATGTTCACTACTGTTACTATACACAATGTTACCTACTGTTACTATACACAATGTTACCTACTGTTACTATACACAATGTTCACTACTGTTACTATATACAATGTTCACTACTGTTACTATACACAATGTTCACTACTGTTACTATACACAATGTTACCTACTGTTACTATATACAATGTTACCTACTGTTACTATACACAATGTTCACTACTGTTACTATATACAATGTTCACTACTGTTACTATGCATAATGTTACCTACTGTTACTATACACAATGTTACCTACTGTTACTATATACAATGTTACCTACTGTTACTATACACAATGTTCACTACTGTTACTATATACAATGTTCACTACTGTTACTATACATAATGTTCACTACTGTTACTATACATAATGTTCACTACTGTTACTATACACAATGTTTCTGTTACTATGCACAATGTTCACTACTGTTACTGTGCACAATGTTCTCTGTTGCATATACACAATAATTTCACTACTATTACTATACACAATGTTTCTTTCTTTCAATTTACTATACACCAAGTATTTACCTACTATTACTGCACAGTGTTCACTGCTGTTACTATACACAATGTTCACTACTGTTACTATATACAATGTTACCTACTGTTACTATACACAATGTTCACTACTGTTACTATACACAATGTTCACTACTGTTACTATACACAATGTTCACTACTGTTACTATACATAATGTTCACTACTGTTACTATACATAATGTTCACTACTGTTACTATACACAATGTTCACTACTGTTACTATACACAATGTTTTCTATTTACTTACACAATGTTCACTACTGTTGCTATATACAATGTTCACTACTGTTACTATGCACAATGTTCACTACTGTTACTATACACAATGTTCACTACTGTTACTATACACAATGTTCACTACTGTTACTATATACAATGTTCACTACTGTTACTATACACAATGTTCACTGCTGTTACTATACACAATGTTCACTACTGTTACTATACACAATGTTCACTACTGTTACTATACACAATGTTCACTACTGTTGCTATACACAATGTTCACTACTGTTACTATACACAATGTTCACTACTGTTACTATACACAATGTTCACTACTGTTACTATATACAATGTTCACTACTGTTACTAAACACAATGTTTCACTACTGTTACTCTACACAATGTTCACTACTGTTGATATATACAATGTTCACTACTGTTACTATATACAATGTTCACTACTGTTACTATATACAATGTTCATCACAATGTTCACAATGTTCACTACTGTTACTGTACACAATCTTCACTACTGTTATTATACACAATGTTCACTACTGTTACTATAAACTCTATGTTCACTACTGTTACTATGCACAATGTTCACTACTGTTACTATACACAATGTTCACTACTGTTACTATGCACAATGTTCACTACTGTTACTAAGCACAATATTCACTACTGTTACTATGCACAATGTTCACTACTGTTACTATACACAATGTTCACTACTGTTACTATACACAATGTTCACTACTGTTGTATATACATCTTACTACATGCTATACACAATATTTTCTATTTACTATACACAATGTTCACTACTGTTACTGTACACAATCTTCACTACTGTTACTATGCACAATGTTCACTACTGTTACTATACACAATGTTCACTACTGTTACTGTACACAATCTTCACTACTGATATTATACACAATGTTCACTACTGTTACTATACACAATGTTCACTACTGTTACTATACACAATGTTCACTACTGTTACTATACACAATGTTCACTACTGTTACTATACACAATGTTCACTACTGTTACTATACACAATGTTCACTTCTGTTACTGTACACAATGTTCACTACTGTTACTATACACAATGCTCACTACTGTTACTATATACAATGTTCACTACTGTTACTATATACAATGTTCACTACTGTTACTATACACAATGTTCACTACTGTTACTATACACAATGTTCACTACTGTTACTATACACAATGTTCACTACTGTTTCTATACACAATGTTCACTACTGTTACTATACACAATGTTCACTACTGTTACTGTAAACAATGTTCACTACTGTTACTATACACAATGTTCACTACTGTTACTATACACAATGTTCACTACTGTTACTATATACAATGATCACTACTGTTACTATATACAATGTTCACTACTGTTACTATACACAATGTTCACTACTGTTACTATATACAATGTTCACTACTGTTACTCTATACAATGTTCACTACTGTTACTATACAAAATATTCACTACTGTTACTATACACAATGTTCACTACTGTTACTATATACAATGTTCACTACTGTTATTATACACAATGTTACCTACTCTTACTATACACAATGTTCACTACTGTTACTATACTCAATGTTCACTACTGTTACTGTACACAATGTTCACTACTGTTACTATACACAATATTCACTACTGTTACTATACACAATGTTCACTACTGTTACTATACACAATGTTCACTACTGTTACTATACACAATGTTCACTTCTGTTACTATATACAATGTTCACTACTGTTACTATACATAATGTTCACTACTGTTACTATACACAATGTTCACTACTGTTACTATACACAATGTTCACTACTGTTACTATACACAATGTTCACTACTGTTACTATACACAATGTTCACTTCTGTTACTGTACACAATGTTCACTACTGTTACTATACACAATGTTCACTACTGTTACTATATACAATGTTCACTACTGTTACTATATACAATGTTCACTACTGTTACTATACACAATGTTCACTACTGTTACTATACACAATGTTCACTACTGTTACTATACACAATGTTCACTACTGTTTCTATACACAATGTTTACTACTGTTACTATACACAATGTTCACTACTGTTACTATACACAATGTTCACTACTGTTACTATATACAATGATCACTACTGTTACTATATACAATGTTCACTACTGTTACTATACACAATGTTCACTACTGTTACTATATACAATGTTCACTACTGTTACTCTATACAATGTTCACTACTGTTACTATACAAAATATTCACTACTGTTACTATACACAATGTTCACTACTGTTACTATATACAATGTTCACTACTGTTACTATACACAATGTTCACTACTGTTACTATATACAATCTTCACTACTGTTACTGTACACAATGTTCACTACTGTTACTATACTCAATGTTCACTACTGTTACTGTACACAATGTTCACTACTGTTACTATACACAATGTTCACTACTGTTACTATATACAATCTTCACTACTGTTACTATACACAATGTTCACTACTGTTACTATATACAATGTTCACTACTGTTACTATATACAATCTTCACTACTGTTACTATACACAATGTTCACTACTGTTACTATATACAATGTTCACTACTGTTACTATACACAATGTTCACTACTGTTTACTATACACAATGTTCACTACTGTTACTATACACAATGTTCACTACTGTTACTATATGCAATGTTCACTACTGTTACTATACACAATGTTCACTACTGTTACTATACACAATGTTCACTACTGTTACTATATACAATGTTCACTACTGTTACTATACACAATGTTCACTACTGTTACTATACACAATGTTCACTACTGTTACTGTACACAATGTTCACTACTGTTACTATATACAATGTTCACTACTGTTACTATACACAGTGTTCACTACTGTTGATGTACACAATGTTGCCTACTATTACTATACACAATCATTCACTACTGTTACTATGCTCCAGTAATTTCACTACTGTTACTATACACAATGTTCACTACTGTTACTATATACAATGTTCACTACTGTTACTATATACAATGTTCACTACTATTACTATATACAATGTTCACTACTGTTACTATATACAATGTTCACTACTGTTACTATATACAATGTTCACTACTGTTACTATACACAATGTTCACTACTGCTACTATACACAATGTTCACTACTGTTACTATACACAATGTTTACTACTGTTACTATACACAATGTTACCTACTGTTACTATACACAATGTTCACTACTGTTACTATACACAATGTTCACTACTGTTACTATATACAATGTTCACTACTGTTACTATATACAATGTTCACTACTGTTACTATATACAATGTTCACTACTGTTACTGTACACAATGTTCACTACTGTTACTATACACAATGTTCACTACTGTTACTATACACAATGTTCACTACTGTTACTGTACACAATGTTCACTACTGTTACTATACACAATGTTCACTACTGTTACTATATACAATGTTCACTACTGTTACTATACACAATGTTCACTACTGTTACTATATACAATGTTCACTACTGTTACTCTATACAATGTTCACTACTGTTACTATACAAAATATTCACTACTGTTACTATACACAATGTTCACTACTGTTACTATATACAATGTTCACTACTGTTACTATACACAATGTTCACTACTGTTACTATACACAATGTTCACTACTGTTACTATATACAATGTTCACTACTGTTGCTATACACAATGTTCACTACTGTTACTATACACAATGTTCACTACTGTTACTCTACACAATGTTCACTACTGTTGATATATACAATGTTCACTACTGTTACTATATACAATGTTCACTACTGTTACTATGCACAATGTTCACTACTGTTGCTATACACAATGTTCACTACTGTTACTAAACACAATGTTCACTACTGTTACTCTACACAATGTTCACTACTGTTGATATATGCAATGTTCACTACTGTTACTATATACAATGTTCACTACTGTTACTATACACAATGTTCACTACTGTTGCTATATACAATGTTCACTACTGTTACTATACACAATGTTCACTACTGTTACTATACACAATGTTCTCTACTGTTACGATATACAATGTTCACTACTGTTACTATACACAATGTTCACTACTGTTACTATACACAATGTTCACTACTGTTACTATACACAATGTTCACTACTGTTACTATAAACTCTATGTTCGTTACTATCACTATATACTGTACCTCACTAAAGTTACTATAAGCTCTATGTTCGTTACTATCACTATATACTGTATCTTCACTACGGCACTACTCCTCTACACTACACTACACTGTTCCAACCTACATTATTTGGTTTTATGTCACAAAATCGTATTTACCTCGATATTTTTTTTTTGATGTCCTCAAGCTCGGTGAGCAAAGTCTGTACTGTACTTCGGTATAACAGTTTTTATAAAACAAAAATTACTTGAACAATATGATTTATACAGAAGTTTTGGACGTTGTCGCTTATGCTAACTCGAGCCTCTCATGGCTCGAGTTAGTTGATCTTGACGAGAAAGAGCGAAACAAACCAACACAGGTTACAAAACAACCCCAACCCAAGCCACAAAATGGGCCTGTGATGTCATACTCACACTTGCTTAAGGATAAAGTACAGCCTCAAACCACAACACAAGAGAAGCCTCAGGTGGTTGAGGCCATAAAAGGACCCCAACTCGCACCAAAGCCCCAGAGGATTCCCCGGAAACGTGGAAATCGTGGTTTGGTGTCAGAAAACCCCGCTCCCATAACTACACCACAAGAGAAGCCTCAGGTGGTTGAGGCCATAAAAGGACCCCAACTCGCACCAAAGCCCCAGAGGATTCCCCGGAAACGTGGAAATCGTGGTTTGGTGTCAGAAAACCCCGCTCCCATAACTACACCACAAGAGAAGCCTAAGGTGGTTGAGGCCGTAAAAGGACCCCAAACCAAACCCGAAAATGGGCCTGTGATGTCATACTCACAGGTGCTTAAGGCTAAAAAATTGCCTCAAACCAAGCTCATCATCACAGAGGAGGGGTGAGGTCTATATATGTAAAACACATAAATAAAATATAATAAAATATGTGTCTTGTTTCTCTACCCTGCTGATGTGTAAGCCATACAAATTTACAGATCAATTTTCTACACATTGTCCTCAACACACAGACAACACAAGATAAACTACAATAAACAAAATTAAAAACGGATTCGTCTTCATGGTTGAAATATTTCATAATACATTTTTCCACAACATTAACATCTTCATTACAGGGTCGCCATTTTTAATATTTTATTTGGTTAACGACAGATTATTTTATTCAGTTCAGAGGCGACACCGTACTATGTTATATGTGCCACTAGCAGAATCGTGGCTCATCCGCTAGGCAACGGTAGGGCGCCACCCTCACTGTTCAGTCCCCAAAACTTCTTCTTCCATCAATAGTTCATTAACGGTGTATATAAGTTCCACCATGTTTTTCACTACAACGGTACAGCAAAGTATATTTTTTTAGCATTAAACTGTTATTATTTTATTGTCTAATCGTCACTACATATAACACCACCCATCATCACTACATATAACACTACCCATCATCACTACATATAACATCAACCATCATCACTCCATATAGCACCATCCATCATCACTACATATAACACCATCCATCATCACTACATATAACACCATCCATCATCACTACAGATCGGTAAAGTAATTTCAGAGATTCTCGTGCGGACACACAAACAAATAAACAAACAGACAGACAGAGAGACTTCTTTGTTATATATATATATATATATATATATATATATATATATATATATATATATATATATATATATATATTTATCATGTAGATCCACAATGAAAACGTGGATAAGATAAATCTAGATAAAATCACACGGGAAAAGGGAAACAACGGAGCACCTTAGCTCCGTTGTTTCCCTTTTCCCGTGTGATTTTATCTAGATTTATCTTATCCACGTTTTCATTGTGGATCTACATGAAATATGGAACTTACACGTCTCTCCTACGCTGTGTCCTTAATCTGTCAACAACATCCTCATCTTCGCCCCATCTACCGTAACTAAAAGAAGAGTTTGCTGAAGGCTCATAGTCTCAAAAACAAGTTGAAGTTTTTGAAAGATTGCAGAGATGATAAAATTGTTCCCAAGTCCTGTCTTCCAAGTAGACTAAGAAATCTGGACAATCAAGC
>NW_024739495.1:0-13163 GCF_018991925.1 Homarus americanus
GGTTGATGCCTTTTATTGCAGGTGTACGGAAGGCTTATACTGTGGAATAGAGAAGAGAACGTGGTCTAAGTTTGTAGGTGATGGCTAGCGCGTCTACACTTGCGGTGAGGAATTCGTCAATATGGTATTTAAAATGGAAGGTGTAGTTGTGTTTGACTAAAGAGAAGTTGTAGCTGTAATTTGAGAAGTGGTTCATGGCTAATATATTTGTATTGAGAATGAGTGTAAGTTTTATTGGTTAGGTAATAAATGGTTTTTTCAGGTTGTTGTTGTTGGAGGTGGAAGGAGCCGGTATTTTTTTGAGGTAGACTAGGGGAATAGTGAGGGTAAGTGACGTTGAAGTTTGTAAAAGAGTTGTTAAATTTTCAATTGATTTTTGGTCTTGTGCCGTAGAGCAATAGAAATGTTAAAAGTGGACATTAAAATAAATGATTGTGGCTTGAGTTTGGTAATGTTAAGTTTAAAATGTTGAATTTTGTGCCTCGGCTGTAGATTAAAGAAAATGTAAATGAGTTTTGATAAGTTGAGTTTATTATATAGTTGTGAGAAAGATTTGATAAATGGATAACGAATGACCTTTTTTTTTTCAGGTGGTGGTCCTCGGTTCTCTAGTGCACCCAAAAGTGCCTAGAGATGGGCACGGGGAGACATAAGTGAGGTGTATAAACCTGTGAAAGGGCACTACTTAGTCGAGGAACCGTACCCATAGCTGACTGACGCCCGCCTCACAAGGGGTCACAGCCGAAGTGGGGGTGCCGGCGGTAGAGCGGTACCGCTCTCGCCTCGCAAGCGGGACGTCTCGGGTTCGATTCCCGGTCCGGTGGAAAGTGGGTTGGACACACTTCCTAGACCCCCTGTGTCCCTGTTGACCTAGCAGTAAAGTAGGTACCAGTTGTGAATTCGTATCTGGGGAAAGTCGTCGGAGCTAGCCGACAAAATGTTAAAGACTGGAGGGTTGTATGCCCTTGACATAAAATGCTATGATCCTTTAGGCAAGCACAAAGTTGGCATGCTGCCTAGTTGGGCGGTGTAGGCGCTTGTGCCCTTCACCTTGCATGGGAATAAGGGGAGGGGGGATGCCCCTCGGCCCCTCCCATTCTCAAAAAGTGTGATAATGAGAAATCGAAAAATGTTAGAGTAGAATATAGTGTTGTGTTGACTGTATCGACTAACCAAGAGGAAGTATGGTCGCCATCCAGAGGTGGGGGAGAAGTCGATGTTGGAAAGGAGCCAAGTGTTGTAACCAGTCGCCGTGTGCAGCATGTGCTAAAAGGTAATGTATACTGTTAAGTGGTTGAAGGTGGGGTGTGTTTGATATGAAAATGAAGAGGGCCTTTGGTCGTGGTTATTGATGTGGTAATTGTTTTGTACAGGAGTTGTTGCAGTCCAGAAGACGTGATTGGTGTGTGATAATCCAGAGGGACATTAATGCTCGACTGAATTTTGGAAATGAGAGGCAGTAAATGTGTAAGTATTGTTTATTGAAGTTGTACGTATACTTTGTTATAATTTGAAGAGTAGAGCATTTGTAACATTGACGTATTGTTTTCATGTTGGTGGTGGAGGAATATGGGCGAATTGTGGAGAGGAGCGCGTCGACACTGGATACGGTGATGTGCAATGTATTATTTGAAGGTGAGTTGTTATTGTATTTGAAAGTTGTAGGTAAAGTTTGTTATAAGAGGCAAGTGATATAGGAGTTTTTTCGGGTAGCAGTACCCAGTGATGTTTAAAGTTGGGAGAAATAAGCATGGTGCATTATGGAGGTTGTGTGAAAGGTTTCTGTTTTTCAGGTTTGAGGATGGAGTGGTGGACTACTACATGTATGGGGCTGTGCAATGGACTGTGTTGAGGAGAAGAAGCAGCAGCAGCAGCAGCAGGGGCGGCGGCGGTAGCAGCAGTTGTTTAAGATAAGTAGTGTGGTGTGGTGCATCGTGAATTGTTTGTGATAGTTTAGGGTCATAGTGAATTTAGTTGTAAGAAATTGAGTAGAATGTAATTGTTGGAAGACGTGTATAGTGATGTAAATTGTAGGTTAGTTTTGGATTAGTATATGTGGAGAATGGATGTAGCAGGTAATAGAAATGTTGGGACTAGTGTAGAGGCATATATATATAATTGGTGAGTGGCGTTGGAGCGGTTTAGGGCGTGAAAGGTTTATGAATTGTTGTGGGGGAACTAATGTGTTGATGTTTGTTTTTTTAGGCCGGATTGGAGTGGTAAGCGGCAGTGATGGTGGAAGAGCCAGTGGTTATTCGGCGACGGAGATGGGAGCGAAAGGGTAAGGAGCCGATTGTTTGTGTTAAAGAGGAAGCGTTTGTTTGAATTTGGTTAAGATGAAAGGTGGGTATGTATTGTAATTGTATAGAAGTTAGTTGGTAGCAGGCTAGTATTGTTGTTACACACTGGAGGCTGTGTAATGATTGGTACTAGCCTTGGTGAATGGTTTGTAGTAGAGTATGTGTATGTTGGTATTTGTAGCGGTTTAAAAGGAAGCAATTTGGTTTTGGTAGATATGTCTAAGAGAGTGTATGCATGAACACTTTTTGGAATGGTGTTTATTATGGATGTTTTTTTTTCAGTGGAGCGAGTGGTGTAGGGTATGTTCCTCGTGGTAAGAGTAAGGAAGGAGACGACCAAGTATTGTGCATTTACCTCGGCGGTTACGAAGAGGCACGTCGACGACGGAGCCGGGAATAACCGCGGAGGTTGCTCCCTACCAAGAGATAGTGTTTTTGTGGGTGAATTATTTGAGCAATGATAGTTTGCCCAGAAGTGTGGCCGTGAAGTGTATATTGTAGGTAGTATAAGAAGAGCACCATGAAGAGTTTCCCGAGTGACGAAGCCGACGGGTGGACTGCATTTGATAGAAAAGGCCATTACGAGTTGACCTCCATTGTTGTGTTTGGTCGGTTTCAGATTGAAGCGACGGGGCGAAGTCGCTGTAAGGAGCCGAGAAGATGATGTCCTGTTAAAGTATAGCCGTCGTCCCTGTGACTGGAGCCGAGAAGAAGGCGTCCTGTGAACGTATAGCCGTCGTCCCATTGACTGGGGTGTATGGAGCCGAGAAGATGGTGTCCAGTGAATGTATAGGTGTCTGTGACTGGAGCTGAGAAGATGTCCCATGAACTTCTAGCCGTTGTCCTTGTGACCGGGGTGTATGGAGGCGAGAATATGGTGTCCAGTGAATGTATAGCTGTCGTCTCTGTGACTGGAGCCGAGAAGATGTCCCGTGAACTTCTAGCCGTCGTCCCTGTGACTGGAGCCGAGAAGATGTCATGTGAACCTAATAGCCGTGGTTCTAGTGACCGGGGTGTATGGAGCCGAGAAGATGGTGTACAGTGAATGTATAGCTGTTGTCCCTGTGACTGGAGCAGAGAAGATGTCCTGTGTTCTAGTGACCGGGGTGTATGGAGCCGAGAGGATGATGTCCTGTGAAGGTATAGGTGTCGTGACTGGAGCCGAGAAGATGTCCTGTGAACCTAATAGCCGTGGTACCAGTGAGGGGAGAAGATGATGTCCTGTGAACGTATAGCCGTCGTCCCATTGACCGGGGTGTATGGAGCCGAGAAGCTGGTGTCCAGTGAACTTCTAGCCGTTGTCCTGGGTGTATGGAGCCGAGAAGATGATGTTCTGTGAATGCATAGGTGTTGTCCCTATGAAGATGATGTACTGTACTGTATTATATTGCTAAGTGTATAGAATATATGTATTTGAGTTGAATTTTGTGTTTTCTTTATTGCCTGATGTGAATTTTGAGTGACACATAAGGTAGAAGATGACGACGACAAGTGATTAGGCACCAGAAGAAGTGGAGCGACATGAGAAGATGAAGGTAATGTGTGAAGAATTGAGATTAGTTAATGTAATATGATTATATGTAAAGTAAAGTAAAGATGTTGAAACGCATCATTGAGATAATATGATTATATGTAAAGTAAAGTAAAGATGTTGAAATGCATTATTGAGATTAGTTGATTATAAGTAAAGTAGTTGAAATGCATCATTGAGATTAGTTAATGTGTTGAATAATTTGACTTGTAATGCTGTTTTTGTTTCTCCCTTTTCTGACAGGTACACGGGAACACATGTGGTGTTGTTTAGAGTGTTTATTGAGCAACAAAGGTGATTTTTCAACTGAGAGAGAGTAGTTATTCTTCATTGGTTGTGAGTTGGTGTTTTGATGTTTGTTTGCAAACAAAAGCTCGGACATTGTCGATCTATCACACGACTAGTCCATAGACACGATATCTGTGAGGGCTGCTGACTAAACTGTAACCGCGATTTAAAGTCGGTTTCTGACGACGATAACTAACTGGTTAGAATAACTTCGCTACAGGATGAAAATACCTTCAAAAACGGGCTGCCAGAACCTATCTTAAAAAGATAGCGACTTTGAAAAAAATCCCGTTTTCTGTTCACTTGGAGAAAATGGGAAACCATCAAAGAAAATGGGAAATTTCTCTGGCTCCAAAACTACCGTTTTCTACAACATCATGCTTTGCTTCTCCAAATCCAATATGGCTGTATGTTAACTTGGGAAAAATAAAGACATTGATTATATACTTTCTTTTATTATGCTCAAAATATTTCTATGTCCACATACATGAAAAATATACAGTCCACAAATAATGAAAAAATTTCTAAGTCCACAACACAGCAAAAACAACTAAGTCCACACACCATGAAATTTTTCTAAGTCCACAACATGAAAATTTTTCTATGTCCACAAAGAACTAAAAATTTACTAAGTCCACACAACAAAAAATACTAAGTCCACACAACAAAAAAATACTAAGTCCACAACACATGAAAAAAATACTAAGTCCACACAACAAAAAAATACTAAGTCCACACAAAAAAAAAATACTAAGTCCACAACACATGAAAAAAATACTAAGTCCACAACACATGAAAAAAATACTAAGTCCACACAACAAAAAATTACTAAGTCCACACAACAAAAAAATACTAAGTCCACAACACATGAAAAAAAACTAAGTCCACAAAAAAAAAACTAAGTCCACAACACATGAAAATACTAAGTCCTACAACAAAAATTACTAAGTCCACACAACCAAAAAATACTAAGTCCACAACACATGAAAAATACTAGTCCACACAACAAAAAATTACTAAGTCCACACAACCAAAAAATACTAAAGTCCACATAGCAGAAAAATTTCTAGAATCCACAAGAACGGAAAAAATTTGGTAAGTCCACATACATGAAAAATATAGTCCACAAATAATGAAAAACACAAGTCCACAACACAGGAAAAAATACTAAGTCCACAAAAAAAAAAATACCAAGTCCACACAACATGAAAAATTTCTAAGTCCACAAAGAACGAAAAATTTGTTAAGTCCACATGACATGAAAAAAAACCCAAGTACACACATGAAAATATTCTAAGTCCACAACACAGCAAAAACAACTAAGTCCACACACCATGAAATTTTTCTAAGTCCACAACATGAAAATTTTTCTATGTCCACAAAGAACGAAAAATTTACTAAGTCCACACAACCAAAAACATACTTAGTCAACACCACAAAAAATACTAAGTCCACACACCATGAAAAATTTTCTAAGTCCACAAAGGATGAAAAATTTTCTAAGTCCACATGACATGAAAAAAAAACTAAGTCCACAACATGAAAATTATTCTATGTCCACAAACAACGAAAAATTTTCTAAGTCCACAACACAGGAAAAAAAACTAAGTCCACACAACAACAAAAAAATACTAAGTCCACACACCATGAAAATTTTCTAAGTCCACACAACATGAAAATTTTCTAAGTCCATAAAGGATAAAAAAATTTTCCAAGTCCACAAACATAAATTAGTCCAATTCCACAAGAGGAAAAAAAACTAAGTCCACAAAGACAATATTTCAAAGCACAAAATATGAAAAATATACCAAGTCCACACACATTGAAAATTATTACAAGTCCACAGGATAAAATAATACTAACTCCACAACATATGAAAATTTTTCTAAATCCACAAACAATGACAATATTTCCAAATACAAAAACAAACAATAAAATAATACAAAGTCCACAAACATCAAAAATATAATAAGTCCACAATCGATGAAAATTATTCAAAGTCCACATACATTAAAAGTTATTCTAAGTCCACAAACATTGAAAATTATTACAAGTCCACACAAGTTCAAATAATACTAACTCCACAAACAATGAAAAAATACTAACTCCACAACATATGAACATTTATCTAAGTCCACAAACAATGAAAATTTTTACAAGTCCACACACGATACAAAATTATTCCCGGTCCACGGACGTAATACATTAATACGGAGCCACAGACGATAAAACATTTTCTATATCCACAAAATATTCAAAGTCCACAAACGATAAAATAATAACAAGTCCACAAACAGAAAAAACATACCAACTACACATACACAAAGGCTAAAATAATACTAACTCCACAAACATCATAAATTATTCCAAGTCCACATACATTAACAATTATTACAAGTCCACAGAGGATACAAATTATTCTAAGTCCACACAACATGACAAAAATACTCAGTCTACATTGAAAATTATTCAAAGTCCACAAACGATAAAATAATAACAAGTCCAAATACATATTAATTATTCAAAGTCCACACAGGATCAATTAATACTAAGTCCACAAAGGATATTCAAAGTCCACAATCATTATACATTATTCAAAGTCCACATAAATTGAACATTATTCCAAGTACACAAACAATAAATTATTCAAACTCCACAAAATATTCAAAGTCCACACAACATAACAAAATATTCAAATATCCACAAACATCATTAATTATTCAGTCCACATAAATTGAACATTATTCCAAGTACACAAACAATAAATTATTCAAACTCCACAAAATATTCAAAGTCCACACAAATTGATCATTATTCCAAGTACACAAACAATAAATTATTCAAAGTCCACACAAATTGACAATTATTCAAAATACACAAACAATGAGACATTTTCAAAGGATAACAATTATTCCAATTCCACACAAAATACACAATTATTCAAAGACCACAAACATCATCAATTATTCAAAGTCCACACGGGATAAAAAATTAGTCCGATTCCACCGGCGTAATACGTTATTCCGAGTTCGCGTGGGTCGATAATTATTGCCGGTCCTCGGACCCGACGCGTAAATTTCCCGGTCCACAAAAGGCAAAACAAATTCAAAGTCGACAAACATTATCAATTATTCAAAGTCCACAAAGGTTAACAATTTCAAGTCCACAAACAACTACAGGTTGTAACTCTCTAGTCCGGCATTCTGTGCTCCGCAAACTCCCGTGGTCCAAAACAATTTTACTTTCTCCAACAGGTACATAGGCAGTTTTTTTTTTTTTTCTTGCAAATTATCATTATTATAGCAGGAGTATTAAATTGTGGGTCAGTGACTTATGCCCAGGTGGGCTAATCCCCTAAAAAAAAAAACCCCAGGAAATTAAGGTTTGTTTACATCCAGCACTTCAGCTGCTCTCTCTCTCTCTTTGTCTATAGAGTACAACATTTAACCCTTCAGCAATAAATAAGTGTTGCTTTCATATTCTTATGTACAGTAATGACGATATCTTTTCACATGTGCGCACTCACTTTTTTTATGGTTAACTACTTATATTGTTCCATTTTTTAACATTACACGTACTTCAAACGAGCATATTAATTTTTTTACATTAATTTTACTGCAGCTAAAATCAGGGTCTTATTTTCTTCAGTTTTATATGTACAACCAATCGGTCACTGGTTTTGTGAGCTTTAACGTAAACGATGCCGGCAGCCGTCTCGTCTCGTCTCGTCTCCTCTGATATTCCACGTATTAATAATAAATTCTAGTGTTAATTTTGCACACACAAACATTAATTCAATAAAAACAAATTCACAAACATCAATTAAAATATATATGAACAGTAAATAAGTGTTGCTTTCGTATTCTTACGTAAAGTAATGACGATATCTTTTCGCATGCCCACTTACGCGCGCGATCTCTTTTTTTTCTTTACCGTTATCGTTAGCTACTTCTATTGTTCCATTTATTAACATTACTTAAAACAACCATAGTCATTTTACTACAGCTACAGCCAAGGTCTTATTTTCTTCTCTTTTATATGTAGAACCAGTCAGTCACCGATTTTGTAATCGACGAAAACAATGCCGTGTGTTTTAATATTCTACGTATTATTAATGAATTGTATTGCTCATTTTGCACACAAACAGTAATTCAATAAAAAAGACATTCAATAATGAATCTTTTCTACACGAGAGAAATGACGCTCTTTACGCGATTGTGCCAGTCGTCTGCACGTTGGCGGGCCGTTCAAACCCGTCGAAATTCCACTTTCCGCCGTCAAAATTTCTATTTATTTATTTTTGGCTCTGTTCCAATAAAATACGTTAAGAATTAAAAACTCTCAAAATTTCACGAGCTACTATACGACATTTAACCCTTCAATATGTCTTCAAAGAGGCCGTGATGCAGAGAAAGTGGTGCTAGTGCTTCCAAGCATAAGCACAAGTCACTATCTATCCAGGAAAAGGGTCAATTTCCATGGTCCGGTCCCGAGGTTGCCCGACTAGAGGTACGACATTTCGGTCCACAAACATGAAAAATATACAAAATATCTCACTTATTCAAAGTCCACATACATGCAACACATTTTCCAAATCCACAAACCACAATAATTTCAAACTGCACAAATGACTATACTATAATCAAACAACAACAACAAGTCAAAACATTTTTCAAACTACAAATAACTTCAATCAATTACAAACAAACATATACAAGTCTACAAATATTCGAAGACGACCGATCCGCGGACGATTGACTTTCGTCGACGACGCCACATTTTTTACGACTCCGCGAACGAATCTACGACGACAAAAAATAACTCCGCGACTCCGGCCGTTCCGGTCGATTCCGACGACGCGAAACTCCCGACAAAATATTCCCGGTGCGCAATTGACACCCTTCAAATTAAAACCAATAACTATTCCACAATCAACAATTTCACAAGTCCACAACATTAACTTACACTCTTCCACTATTTCCCGATATATAACTGCCCAAACCCGACGCAACCGCGTATTCAAACTACAGACGGTACGTGCATTCTCGTCCTCGATGACAGTTACTTTCCAAATCTAAATAGAACTCCTCCTCTTCTTAACAACAACATTTAGTCAAATATCAACACAATATATCTAATTCACACTCACAACATATATATAACAACAAATAAATACAATCCAACATACACACAGCAGCAGTAATACAACCACAAATTCAATTGGTAACAACAAACATATACAGGAACACAAAAACAACCAACAAATGGGAGTAACAACAGGATCAAGAGCAATGGGAGGGTGAGAAACAACAAGGGAATCACAATCAAACAGAGGAGGAGAAGGAACAGAGGGAGAACAAGCCAAAGAATAAACAAGGAAACGAGGAAGACATATGGCGAAGAGGAGGATTAAAAGAAGGAAACAGGAAGAAGAAGAGGACGGACAGAAGCAGGTAGGGGGGAGAAAAACGAAGGGAGTTGCAATGAAACGGAGGGAAAAGAAGCCGCACGACAAACACGTCAAAAAAGGAGGAGGAGGACGGGGAGGCAGAGGGAAAAGACAAAAAAGGGAGGGCTTACAAATTAAACATTGTGCTCGTATTCCTTCCCCTACTCGTCCAACAAATTTTATTATTATACAAACGCCTTCACAATAAACACCTTAACACGAGTGGAGCAACACGGAGTACGGGTGAACGAGTATAAATTCATCCCACAAATATATTACTGCTGCATTACGTATTTCCTTACCGGTAGATGTCGCGGTCTCAAAATAGGTACCCACGCGCACTCCACGACTGCCCGCTCTCAAACGCACTGCCACAATTACGTAAAACTAATACACCTGTCGAACCTTCCCGCCATTTCAAACACGCGACTCTTACTTAAATCTACTTCCAAATCATTCTTTACGCATCTCGCGGGTATACTTTCGTTTGTGCGCCGCCTCGTCTCCGTCCGTTCTCCGTCGGTCCTCTTTCCCGTCCCGTAAACGGACCCCGATCGACCGTCGTCCGTATCCGCACGCGCCCGCCGCTTTACGTACGACCCTTTCCTAAACCGCCATTTACTAAATTCGTCGTCGTCCGTCCCACGTCGAAAGGTTATTGCGATCGTCGCTTCCGCCAATTTCCCCGCAACTTCTTTAAAATCCCCGTCGCATCCGTTTCTCACAATTACGCCGACTCGGCACTGACGAGTCAATTCCTTTAATACCCTACAAAATATATCATTCGTTGTCCCCCCCACCACCATCCTTATCACCTTTTACTTTATATCTTCACTAATATATAACTACTCTCTCTGTCCTAAAAAACCCACCAAATAGTCATCATTTCTCCATTCTTATCGGTTACCACAACAACACCATCTATGTCGGTCCGATCTCCCCCGTTCTTTTACTTTCAAAAGGCGCACTTCCCCGCCGCCGCCACCGCGTTCTCTCGTATTTATGCTGCCGTTATTTACGGATGCGTCCCACCGCATTCCGTGACGTTCTACGATCGTAATCATCCCCCCAAATTAGTGCAAACACCTAGTGATCACAGGCAACATCTTCAATAAATTCATTCTCAACATGTATCGACTTCCTCCGTCTTCGCAGAGTCGGTCTCTAAAAACAATACTACAAACATTATAACAATCGTTACAAACAACACGTACATTCATTTTACACGTTAAATCGTCTTTAAAACAATCACGCCGGCCCGACATTGATGCGTGTCTCCTTCTGCGTTGACGAGTGTCTTCCCGCACTCGGGAGTGTGGCGTTCTTCCCGTGTTCCGGAGCATCTTCCTCGCGCGTCGACCGGTGTCTTCGTCCGCAGTCGACGAGCGTCTTCGTCCTCGGTTCCCGAATGTCTTCGTCCGGACCGCTCTCGTGCGCCGACTGTACGAGCCGTCTCCGACTCGTATCGGCGCGCTCCTCCGCAACTGAAACGGACAAATTACTGTCAAAATATCTCGACAATTATCTACTATTACAAATTCTACTAATTCCCAAACAAACTTCATCTAACTTCATTCTTTCTACAGTATACCTATACACAAACATATCTACACACTATTGCCAACTAAAACACACAGGCATACTCGACTACCCCACAATTACGTCCCGCACAAATTACTCCTCCCGCTCGTGCCGTACGCGGGCGCCGACGTCGCGCTCTGCCGTATCTCCGTAAATACCCGCGACCCCGTCGCCTAATACAAAATCAAACTCGACGCTCCTCCACCCGTCGGTACGGTGTGCACGTCGCCACCTCCCATACTTAACGATTATCAAAAAACATACAATATACCTATACATAACATAATATTAATTGTACATATTCGTACCATTCCCAAGAACTCGAGAAATCTATAAGACGATTGGGAAAGTCCACTCGATCCGGACCGGTGTACTTTACGACCGAATGTACGTCGTGCTCTCGAGGTCGTACCATTTACGTCTGTGAACGTAACTTCCGCAGATGTCGCGTAAAAATACGCGACGACGGAGATCCGGTACGAGGATAAACGTGTTGGCGGTGAACCAAAAACTATACGGCGAGTTCTGCTATAACGCGTGTTTTGACGACGCGATTTATGAATTGAGGAACGATATTTGTAAAACGCGAACTCGTTTCCTCCGACGCGATTCCACTCGAACGATTGTTATGGCTTCGGTTCACGTTCGACATCGCGTGTTCAATTGAGTTGTGTGTTTTGTTTGTGAACAATTGCAGAAATAATGTATGTAATATTTATGTATACAGTATACCTATATATTATAAGTCAATTGTAAAATTTTAAATAAAAGAGACAATCAAATTACATAGCGTTTCACACCGGCGCTCTCTTTACATCACACAGTGTTTACGGTTCACGTTCGACTTCGCATATTCAATTGATTTATGTGTTTTGTTTGTGAAGAATTGCAGAAATAATTTATGTAATATTTATGTATACAGTAAACCACTCACAAGGTCCTACAGTGACAACAAAGGGAAAGTGACCTCGACTGTGACCGTCTGTGCCTATTTTTAGCCGTCCTTGTGGTCGGTAATGCATATCGGTATATTTACTGATCATAATACTTATCTCCTATAAATAATTCATTTGAAATTTATTTTTGGGCAAAGAATATTCGGTAAATGACTGCGTTAATTCTTGAAACTACCCACATTGGTCAATTTAGGACATAAATGATGAACGGAAGTCACGTCACGGATTCGGAGTTTGGTCCTTAACGATCGCCATAAATGTACATTACCGGGTATAATGGTAGCCTCCCTTTTTCCAGAAAAAAGTATATAAATTAAAGAAAATACTTGCAGCATATTTAATATATTACAGTATATTATAAATCAATAAATCAACAAATAAATTCAAATTCCCTTATCATCCTGTGTTATAAACAGAAATACTCGAGTCCCCGAGCGAGTACACAAAAAGAAAACGCACGACCGACACATCCTCGAGTGGATAGAGAACGGACATCTCTACTGGGGGACTCGAACGTTTCTCGTGTTTTGTGGGCGCTGTAGCATAATATGAATATGTAAATTGTAAAAATTTAAATAAAAGAGAAAAACAAAATAAGTAGCGTTTAAAGTGTACTTTACATTGTGGCTTGGCGCAGGGTTATGCAGTGTTTACAGTTCACGTTCGACATCGCAAGTTCAATTGATTTATGTGTTTTGTTTGTGAAGAATTGCACAAATAATTTATGTAATATTTATGTATACAGTATACCTCTACAGTATATGTAACATTTTAAATAAGAGAAAAACAAAATACATAGCGTTTTAGACCCGCGCGCTCTGTTTACTCCACACTTTGTTTGAAACACGTGTGAAATTTTTAAGTGTCCTCGGTGATTACTGTTTCTCCAATTTTGTGACTATGGAAAAGAAGAATATCTCTGGGAAGCACTCTGGTGATCATAAAAGAAAGGCTATAACACTCGAAGAAAAGCTTGATGTTTCATGACTCCTCAACATCAATCTTCTCCCCCATCAAGTTATATTCAGATTTTTTCAAGGTCAAGTGTAACATTTACT
>NW_024739496.1:0-27426 GCF_018991925.1 Homarus americanus
TATATGTAAGAAGAATATTATCTCGTTACTATCCATTCCTCTTCCACTATCCTGCGAGGTGGTGTATTAATAAGCACAGATACTCATGATAAAGAAGGAATAATGAGAAAGACGCAAGATACCTATAAAATGCGACAGAATATACCCACACATCCGTAATCCTAACCCATCCCAACCCAACCCAACCCTATCCTACCCCCAGCTTCACCACCGTACACAAAGTCATTCTTGGTATCAGAGTGACGCATAAACACCCTGTATCGCCTAAGACACATTTGAATCGGATGGTTCGTTGACGGTTTTATTTCTTCGGTATAAACCAGTGAAGCAATTAGTTCGTGGGAACAGTGAGTCAAAATACTTCACATCAGCTTCGATTACGACTTCCAGTTGATATTTACTTCTGTTGTTTATATCAATCACATTTTATAATGAAAACAAAAATATGGTTAGTTACTTAAAAATGAAAATAAATCATACTTAGATACTTAGGAGTGGGGAAAAAAGATACTTAAGATACTTAAAAATGAAAACACTCTTTGATACTTAAATTAGGACAAAATAAACGGACATAAAGATTTAACTATGAGCGGTGGATATTACGACATGTACCGGCTATCAATACAGAGGCGCTATTTAGCCGTGAAGTTCTCTCAGAAACTCAACAAGACAATATGTGGTCACGTAAAAATTTCAGGTTAATTTTTAACACCATCCGTCATTTTAAACCTTGGCACCTGTAGATTAAGAAAATATATGGTGATATTATTTCTGATGGGATAAAGGTCGTATTTGTCCAGAAAAGTAAGAGAGGAAAAAAATCACTTGAGAGGCATGACGCACAGAGTGTCTAAGGTGATAAAAGATCATATACTACCATTTGGGTTTTCAAATTAAGTTAATTACATAAAATATCAAACTCATAAAGATTACAAAAGAACAGAACACCATGAGCTCTCTACAGCTATTGTCAGCTGTCAATATGCTGATGTACAGAAACTACACAATGTTATTGGTGACTGTAATCCCAGGAAAATGATGCTCTTATAAACTTGGTAACTGGAGCTGTAATGCCAGAAAATGCCAAATATGACAATCTATGTGCATATGAAGTTGGAAGACAAAATTATGAAAATTTTGTCAAGGAACGTATTGTTGGTCCATTGAGCATCTGGGAAAAGCTGTCCAAGGTTAATCTACTGTCGTGGAAAGCAGCAAATAAGACTTCAACCATTAAATTGCTATCACAAGTTATAGAACTTAAGCAGAACATACAGTATGTGCATCACAGAAGGGCAGCACTGTACATATCAAGTCACCAGACACTGATGTGTTTGGCATATTAAAGCAGCCTCAACTTGGAGAAAATACAAGTATGATAACAGGAACTGGTGAGCGACGACACATTGGGCAGAGAGCCTTACAGGTTTCCATGCCTTCACAGAATCTGACTGCATTGGAAAATTTGTTGGCAAAGGAAAGAAAGCATGTTGGAGCACTTTGATGAAATCTAACACAAAAGTCCTAGATGCATTCAAGATGCTGAGTAGACCAAATGCCCTCCAGCAGACATGTACAGTATATTGGTCTAGAGGAATTTGTATTTAAGCTCTACTGTCCACGAATGACTTTCACTAAACTGTCAAAACTTGGATGGCATCTCTTCAAGATAACGCAGGCAGAAGCTGGAGAACTACCAGCGACTGCAGCAACTCTAAAGTATCATATATTGAGAGGAAGGTATCAAGCTCTTCTTGTGATGCAGACAGTGAAATGCTTTCACAATTAGAGCATGGCTGGAAGATTGACAATGACTGTTTCATACTAGTAATATCAGACCAACCACCAGCTCCAGAAGCAATCACAGAACTTGTTAAATGTGGATGTGGCGGCAGGAAATGTGGATCATTGTCATGTTCATACAGAAAGAATCAGAAAGAATAGCATGACATGCACCGAGATGTGTAACTGTCAAGCAGATGATGAGAAATGCCTAAACAAGGTGAAGGAATCTGTTGTACACAGAAGACTCTAATGACGAGGACTGAAGCAATGTCGTAAATAATAACTTGTGACTTGTATACACATGATATATAACACTACAAACTTTTAATAAATATAAAACGGTGGTTCTAAGCTTTTCAGATAATGGTAATAAGTATATGTTTAATTTCCAGTATTTGTCTTTAGCAATTAATTTTACTTACTGCAATCTCTTCTTTGCCAGAGACAGGATGGCATATATGAGAAGCCATGTTTGTAACACACTTAAGATATTATAACAGCATTCATAATATATTATGTTAAATTGTAATCATATAATACTACATGTTCATAGGTTATTAGTCATGTTTTAAGTTACTTAGGGCTTAATGGTAATACGTCTGTGGTTCATTACGCCGCTCTTTGATAAAACTTCTTTAATGGCATAAGACTTATAATAAACCGTTCAGAAAAAATTACACCACAGTTCCTTAACATAGTTTATAAGGATTATTACGATGTATGGTGTCAAAAATTAACATAAAATTTTTACGGGATTACTTAAGCTCCTACACTAAAACCTGCCGACCTAACCTAACCTTTATTACCCACCTCCACCTACTTACCTAACCTGACATAATCTAACCAAACCTGACATAATCTAACCTAACCTGACATTATCTAACCTAACCTGATATAATCTAACCTAACCTGACATAATGCTAACCTAACCTGACATAATCTAACCTAACCTGGCGCCATCTAACCTAACCTGACGCCAATCTACTTACAACACGGCATAATCATAACCTAACCACGGCATCTACTTCGCATGCGTAATATAACCCTAACCTGACCGTCGCCTAACCTGACATAATCTAACCTAACCTGACATAATCGAACCTAACCTGACATAATCTAACCTAACCTGACATAATCTAACCTAACCTGACATAATCTAACCTAACCTGACGTAATCTAACCTAACCTGACATAATCGAATCTAACCTGACATAATCGAACCTAACCTCCCCGTCTGACATAAGCTAACCTAATCAAACCTAACTTTCCCACCTACCGACCGTAACCTATCTACTTATTACCTACCTAACCTAACTTAACCCAACCTGATATAATCTAACCTAACATATTGAAACTTAACTTAACCACCTACCTCATCTAACACCACTTTGTAATCTCTTTGCGCTACGGCTCACAGGATGAGTATGGGGGGCACAATAAACTAGCCTCTAAGTGGCAAAATTAACAAAACTAACCTAACCTAACCCAACCTGACTTAACCTAACCTGATCTGATCTATCCAACTTAAACATCTTAGAATATATAATAAAGCCGCTAAGTTAATTTAGGCTAAATATTGTTGATTCATATTTCGTTTTGACAGAAATTCCCGGCAAAATAACGTATCTATACTGAGAACCACCGCCATGTTGGTTCCACGTTAACAAGACACGGATACACTACAGAATAACCAGCGTTCGTTTAACCTTAATTACTACAGTTTACTTTATAATCTTACTTCACAATCTTCACTACATCTCACTTCACAAGCTTCACTACATCTCACTTCACAATCTTCACTACATCTCACTTCACAATCTTCACTACATCTCACTCCACAATCTTCACTACATCTCACTTCACAATCTTCACTACATCTCACTTCACAATCTTCACTACATCTCACTTCACAATCTTCACTACATCTCGCTTCACAATCTTCACTACATCTCACTTCACAATCTTTACCACATCTTACTTCACAATCTTTACCACTTCTTACTTCACAATCTTCACTATATCTCACTTCACAATCTTCACTACATCTCACTTCATAATCTTCACCACATCTCACTTGACAATCTTCACTACATCTCACTTGACAATCTTCACTACATCTCACTTGACAATCTTCACTACATCTCACTTCACAATCTTCACTACATCTCACTTCACAATCTTCACACTACCATCTCACTTACAATCTTTTCATCTCCTTCACAATCTTCACTACATCTCACTTCACAATCTTCACCATCTCCTTCTGTCTTACTACATCTCTTTACAATCTTTTCTATCTCACTTCACAATCTTCTTTCATCTCCTTCTATCTTCACTTTCATCTCACTTCACAATCTTCACCACATCTCACTTCACAATCTTTTCACATCTCACTTCACAATCTTCACACTTTCATCTCTTTTCTTACAATCTTCACCATCTCCTTCACAATCTTCACCATCTCACTTCACAATCTTCACTACATCTCATACAATCTTCACTACATCTCCACTTCTACAATCTTTACCACATCTCCACTTCACAATCTTCACTACATCTCACTTCACAAACTTCACTACATCTCACTTCACAATCTTCACTTCATCTCACTTCACAATCTTCACTACATCTCACTTCACAATCTTCACTACATCTCACTCTACAATCTTCACTACATCTCACTTCACAATCTTTACCACATCTCACTTCACAATCTTCACTACATCTCACTCTACAATCTTCTTCCATCTCCACTTCATCTTCACTACATCTCACTTCACAATCTTCACTACATCTCACTTCACAATCTTCACTACATCTCACTTCACAATCTTCACTACATCTCACTTCACAATCTTTACCACATCTTACTTCACAATCTTCACTACATCTCCCTTCACAATCTTCACAACATCTCACTTCACAATCTTTACCACATCTTACTTCACAATCTTCACTACATCTCACTTCACAATCTTTACCACATCTTAATTCACAATCTTCACTACATCTCCCTTCACAATCTTCACTACATCTCACTTCACAATCTTCACTACATCTCACTTTACAATTTTCACATCTCACTTCACAATTTTTACATCTCACTTCACAATCTTCACTACATCTCACTTCACAATCTTCACTACATCTCACTTCACAATCTTCACTACATCTCACTTCACAATTTTCACTACATCTCACTTCACAATCTTCACTACATGTCACTTCACAATCTTCACTACATCTCACTTCACAATCTTCACTACATCTCACTTCACAATCTTCACTACATCTCACTTCACAATCTTCACCACATCTCACTTCACAATCTTCACTACATCTCACTTCACAATCTTCACTACACCTCACTTCACAATCTTCACTACATCTCACTTCACAATCTTCACTAACACCATCCTTCATCACTACATATAACAACATCCATCATCACTACTTATAACACCATCCATCATCATCACTACATATAACACTATCCATCATCAATACATATAACACGATCCATCATCACTACATATAACACCATCCACCATCACTACATATACGTAGAACCATCCATCACGACATATAACACCATCAGCATCACTACATAACACCAACCATCATCACTACATATCATCCATCATCACCATATAACCATCCATCATCACTACACTATGTACCATCAGCATCTATATATAACACCACCATCATCTTTATATAACATCATGCATCATCACACATATAACACCATCCATCATCACTACATCGTAACCTATCATCACTACATATAATATCATCCACATCATCACACTACATATAACACCATCAACATCACCCATATACTTTACCCATCATCACCACTAACAGCATCCATCATCACCATATAACTCTATCCATCATCACTACATATAACACCATCCAGCATCACTACATATAACACCAACCATCATCACTACATATAACATCATGATCATCACTACATATAACACCATCCATCATCACTACATATAAAACAATCCTATCATCACTACATATAACATCATCCATCATCACTACATATAACACCATCCATCACTACATATAGAACCATCCTATCATCACTACATATGATATCATCCATCATCACTACATATAACACCATCCATCATCACTACATATAAAACCAACCTATCATCACTACATATAATATCATCCATCATCACTACATATAACACCATCCAACATCACTACATATAACACCACCCATCATCACTACATATAACATCATCCATCATCACTACATATAACTCTATCCATCATCACTACATATAACACCATCCAGCATCACTACATATAACACCAACCATCATCACTACATATATCATCATACATCATCACTATATATAACACCATCCATCATCACTACATATATTACCCTCCTATCATCACTACATATAACACCATCCATCATTACTACATATAACGCCATCCTTCATCACTACATATAACACCATCCAGCATCAATACATATAACACCAACCATCATCACTACATATATCATCATGCATCATCACTATATATAACACCATCCATCATCACTACATATATTACCCTCCTATCATCACTACATATAACACCATCCATCATTACTACATATAACGCCATCCTTCATCACTACATATAACACCATCCATCATCACTACATATTATAACACCATCCATCATCTCTACAAACACCAGTCCTCAATACTATAGTGATAAACAGAGCTTCATTTTGTTGTCAATTTCTTTAAATTCCAACCTTATTAAACCGTAATTCTTTCTGTATGGTCAAATTTTGATTTGACCTCAGTGAGAGAGCTGTTAGTATCAGTAGATCACAATGGTGTTCCGACGCACTGTAACAAAAGTTTCAAAGGTTGAGGTGAAGCCTTGCCAGGTGAAGGAGAAGGGCCCCCGATCTAACAAACTGCAGACCACAAAGCACACTAAACCTCAAAACAACAAGAAGAAGGAAACTACCACTTTCTGCCATGTACAAAAGGACCAGTACCTGCCATGGGGAGACTACATCTTCACTGGGAAAAAGACAAAGAACAACAAGAAGCGTTGACCCAACATTTCTGATATTTAAAAATAATAAAAAACATATTAATTGATTGTGTTTGTATTATTTATGCTTTTATTATTTTCAACTGTAAACGTGCTGTTTTGGGAATATATTTTGAGTTACATAATATTTAGGTACAGCAGTTTATTTCACTGTATCTCCTTGTGTGAATGTGTGGGTAGTGTGTGGATAGTGTGTGGGTACTATGGGTGTGTGGGCATTATGGAGAACTAGTCATGGCTAACTGTGACCCTATATACGGATTAGTGGATGACATCATTATGACCTGACCTCATGTTTTTAAGGTCACCCTGTATATTTAAGCCTCTCTCTGTCCATGTAATCCAGTTGCCTCTGAAGATGTCTTGAATAAAGACGAAAGCTAAGGTGCTCCGTTGTTTCCATTTTCCCGTGTGATTTTATCAAGATATATATATATATATCTATATATATATACATATATATATATATATATATAAGAAAATAAGGAGTCTGTAATAGGCTGGTTGGCCTGTGCATGGCAGCTCCTGTCGAGAGTTACTACCGCTCTATATCATCCATGAATCTATCTAGCCTCCTTTTGAAACTTTCCAGAGTTCCCGCATTTACTACAAAGTTGCTAAGCTTGTTTCACTCGTCCACCACCCTATTTGTGAAATTATTATATACTAATAAGTATAATGTTCAAACATTTCCAATCCATAAGTTGTCGCTTTTTTTTTTAATCTAAATACGGAAAAAGAGTGTACTTAAAATATATTGTTTTAATTTGAGCTGTCTCCCCCACACACACACATACACCAGGTATCATCATCATACAGAAACAAAATATGTATATAACTCGGTATGACAACTGCTTAATCTCGGGTTGAGAAAACGTTAACTGTGATTGTTATTGGAAATTCGATTGTAAACTGAACCTTCTGTTTCTTATGTGAGTCTTGGTGGAAATGTTGCCTCTCTCTCTCTCTCTAGTATAACAGTAGTATATAGCCAGGCACTAAGGCTCCCGTGTTTGTTGTGTTAAAAAAATTAAACGGTTGCAGTGACTTGTGACCCTCATAGCCTCTCCTGAACAACAATAAACGTTCTCCTTTTACTGCAACACAACTACAGTTATTGTAGACATTTGAGGATAAATATATACACTATCAATTTCAGTTTCCTTTAGGATGATTTACGTTTAGTTACATATATTAGTAAACTTAAAGTATTTATATAAAGGCAATATATTTGATCTTTTAAAATAGTAAAGCTCAAAGTATATTGACGATAAATTGATCTTCTTTTGTGATAATTCAACTCCAAGTATTTATATAACTAATCCAATCTTCCTATAATTTTATTTTAGCCACATATATATATATATATATATATATATATATATATATATATATATATATATATATATATATATATATATATATATATATATATATAAGTAAACAAAGTGTATATCTACAAACAACTATAAGATGCTCTTAGATAATTCTTTTTTAGTCTCACATTTCAGTAAACTCATAAACAGTAAACTGAGAATCTTTAAACACACTCCCGCTGCACTATTTCTCGGCCACACGTAAACAAAGCAGTCCGTATTATAGAGAATTGGACACTATGTTACATAAAGTGTTTCTCCTTGGTGGTGAGGTGTATCTTCAACACTCTCAGATGGCTTAGATTTTTCTCAGTGATGCCCTTGAAAGGAGTAGAAACTACCGTGAGTTAAGTTCAAGTGTGAGGGACCAGCGCTGTGGTGGTGTGGAAGCTAGGATGGTCAGTGTTATGGGGTGGTGTGGTACCTAGAATGGTCAACGTTATGGTGGTGTGGTAGCTAGGATGGTCAGTGTTATGGGGTGGTGTGGTGGGAGTGAGGTAGCTCTCTCTCTCTCTCTCTCTCTCTCTCTCTCTCTCTCTCTCTCTCTCTCTCTCTCTCTCTCTCTTTCTCTCTCTCTCAAAAGCAATATCAAGCGAGTTAACCATAATTCTTCAGTACCTCCGATGTGTCCCAGATTCCCCCGATAACTTATGTAAAGCTCACAGCATAATCTTACAAAGTGATGGTTTTTCTTACCAATATAATTCACGACTAACCAAAAGCAAATTTGGATATCTGGAAAGAGAGAGAAAGAGGGAGAGAGAAAGAGGGAGAGAGAAAGAGAAAGAGAGAAAGGAAGGAGAGAAAAAGAATAAGATTAGGTAAAGCTCAAGGGAATTTGTCTGCAGTTCGATGGTTCTTCTCATATTTCTGGAGAGAGAGAGAGAGAGGTGTTTGGTAATAACAGTAAATGACCTTTCAACTTTTACGACCCACGACCATAATACGACCCACAACCCACGACCATAACCCACGTCATAAAGGTATAGATTAAGACTGGAGACTACGAGGACAATGTACAGATGAACTTATTGATATAAGTGAAGAGCTACGTCAAGGTGTGTGTGTGTCATCATCATCATCATCGTCGTTATTATTATTATTATTATGATTATTATTGTTGTTGTTGTAGTTACTATTATTGTCATTATCATTATTATTAATATTATTATTATTATCATTATTGTTATTATAATTATCATTAGTAGCAGTATTATACCATACCTGTTATAATAAATGTTAACTGTATTAGATGTAAAAAAAATAATAATATGAACATTGTTAAACTCTATTTGCAGATTAGTTAATAATAATAAAGTAAACTCATTTTGGTGGTGTCAGCTGCACATTTTCATTATATAAGAGCACCAGTCATATGGTTATGGTTCTTGCATCTTAAATATCAACATTAAACAACACATTTTTTCCGAAAATATCACTGTGCTGGCGTGCCTTTATGACTAACACCGGGATACTGTTGTAATGAAAGTGTGGCAGGTGTTGTGTAGTGGTGGTGTTGAGTGGTAGTAGTGGTGGTGTTGAGTGGTAGTAGTGGTGGTGGCGGTGTGTGGTGGTGGTGGTGGTGTGTGGTAATAGGTGCTGAGTTAGGTGTGGTGGTGGTGGTGAGATAGGTGTTGTGTGGTGGGATGATCCTCACTTGTAATCTTCCTCCACCAACAACTCACAACTCTCACTACCTGTTCTCGTGAGTTTTATCTCCGAATAATTTACAACTTTATCCAATTGGTTTATCTAAATTTGTGTGAAAAATTTAACACATTACAGGAATTACCGAGAAAAAGGGAAATATCAGAGATTTACTTGGAATTAGTCGCTAATCCTCCCAACAACACAAAAAAAAATTACAGGGATTTTTTTTCTATTTCTGGCCGGGATTAATCAACCTAATCCTCGCCTTTTCTGCTCGGGTGGATTTTTTTCGCGAAAGAGTATTTTTTTTAAGTGCATTGTATCGTCCGCAGTGATAAAAATTTGGCAACCTGTGCATTATTCTTAAATATCAACATTAAACTACAGTTAATATTTTTTTACACAGTGTATCACTGGTTAGGTTCTGGGTGCCTTTATGACTAACACCGGGATACTGTTGTAATGAAAGTGTGGCAGGTGTTGTGTAGTGGTGGTGTTGAGTGGTAGTAGTGGTGGTGGTGGTGGTGTGTGGTATTAGGTGCTGAGTTAGGTGTGGTGGTGGTGGTGAGATAGGTGTTGTGTGGTGGGATGATCCTCACTTGTAATCTTCCTCCACCAACAACTCACAACTCTCACTACCTGTTCTCGTGAGTTTTATCTCCGAATAATTTACAACTTTATCAATTGGTTTATCTAAATTTGTGTGAAAAATTTAGCACATTACAGGAATTACCGAGAAAAAGGGAAATATCAGAGATTTACTTGGAATTAGTCGCTAATCCTCCCAACAACACAAAAAAAATTACAGGGATTTTTTTTCTATTTCTGGCCGGGATTAATCAACCTAATCCTCGCCTTTTCTGCTTGGGTGGATTTTTTTCCCGAAAGAGTATTTTTTTTAAGTGCATTGTATCGTCCGCAGTGATAAAATTTGGCTACCTGTGTTAATTCTAAATGCTACAGTTAACATTATATTACACAGTGTGTTAGGTTAGGTTAGGTTCTATCTAATCTGACCAGCCGGATACACAGCTCGAACAAACTAAAGCAAATAACACTTTATAAACACTACAATACCACCACAAGTAAACACTACAATACCACCATAAGTAAACACTACAATACCACCATAAGTAAACACTACAATACCACCATAAACACTACAATACCACCATAAGTAAACACTACAATACCACCACAAGTAAACACTACAATACCACCATAAGTAAACACTACAATACCACCATAAGTAAACACTACAATAAACACTACAATACCACCAAGCAAACACTACAATACCACCATTAGTAAACACTACAATACCACCATAAGTAAACACTACAATACCACCACAAGCAAACACTACAATACCACCATAAGTAAACACTACAATACCACCATAAGTAAACACTACAATACCACCACAAGCAAACACTACAATACTACCATAAGTGAACACTACAATACCACCACAAGCAAACACTACAATACCACCATAAGTAAACACTACAATACCACCATAAGTAAACACTACAATACCACCACAAGCAAACACTACAATACTACCATAAGTGAACACTACAATACCACCACAAGCAAACACTACAATACCACCATAAGTAAACACTACAATACCACCATAAGTAAACACTACAATACCACCACAAGTAAACACCACAATACCACCACAAGTAAACACCACAATACCACCATGCGGAACACGGTAATACCACCACACACAAAGGAACACTACAATACCACCACAAGTAAACACTACAATACCACCATAAGTAAACACTACAATACCACCATAAGTAAACACTACAATACCACCATAAACACTACAATACCACCATAAGTAAACACTACAATACCACCACAAGTAAACACTACAATACCACCATAAGTAAACACTACAATACCACCATAAGTAAACACTACAATACCACCACAAGCAAACACTACAATACCACCATTAGTAAACACTACAATACCACCATAAGTAAACACTACAATACCACCACAAGCAAACACTACAATACCACCATAAGTAAACACTACAATACCACCATAAGTAAACACTACAATACCACCACAAGCAAACACTACAATACTACCATAAGTGAACACTACAATACCACCACAAGCAAACACTACAATACCACCATAAGTAAACACTACAATACCACCATAAGTAAACACTACAATACCACCACAAGCAAACACTACAATACTACCATAAGTGAACACTACAATACCACCACAAGCAAACACTACAATACCACCATAAGTAAACACTACAATACCACCATAAGTAAACACTACAATACCACCACAAGTAAACACCACAATACCACCACAAGTAAACACCACAATACCACCATAAGTAAACACTACAATACCACCATAAGTAAACACTAGCATACCACCACAAGTAAACACTACACTACCACCATAAGTAAACACTACAATACCACCATAAGTAAACACTACAATACCACCACAAATAAACACTACAATACCACCATAAGTAAACACTAGCATACCACCACAAGTAAACACTACAATACCACCACAAGTAAACACTACAATACCACCACAAGTAAACACTCATAAATATTCACCATAAAACACCATACACACCATAAGCAAAACACTGCTAAATACCACCTCATAAGTAAACACTACAATACCACCATAAGTAAACACCTACACACACCACACAAGTAAACACTACAATACCACCATAAGTAAACACTACAATACCACCATAAGTAAACACTACAATACCATCATAAGCAAACACTACAATACCACCAAAAGTAAACACTACAATACCACCATAAGTAAACACTACAATACCACCATATGTAAACACTACAATACCCACCACAAGCAAACACTACAATACCACCATAAGTAAACACTACAATACCACCATAAGTAAACACTACAATACCACCATAAGTAAACAATACAATACCACCACAAGTAAACACTACAATACCACCATAAATAAACACTACAATACCACCATAAGTAAACACTACAATACCACCACAAGTAAACACTACAATACCACCATAAGTAAACACTACAATACCACCATAAGTAAACACTACAATACCACCATAAGTAAACACTACAATACCACCACAAGTAAACAATACAATACCACCATAAGTAAACACTACAATACCACCATAAGTAAACACTACAATACCACCACAAGTAAACACTACAATACCACCATAAGTAAACACTACAATACCACCATAAGTAAACACTACAATACCACCATAAGTAAACACTACAATACCACCATAAGTAAGCACTACAATACCACCACATAGTAAACACTACAATACCACCATAAGTAAACACTACAATACCACCATAAGCAAACACTACAATACCACCATAAGTAAACACTACAATACCACAATAATAAACACTACAATACTCACCACAAGTAAACACTACAATACCACCACATAAGTAAACACTACAATACCACCATAAGTAAACACTACAACCCACCACAAGCAAACACTACACACCACCAAAAGTAAACACTACAATACCACCATAAGTAAACACTCACACATATGTAAACACTACAATACCACCATAAACACTACAATGTCAGCCCACACTACAATACCACCATAAGTAAACACTACAATACCACCATATGTAAACACTACAATACCACCACAAGTAAACACTACAATACCACCATAAGTAAACAATACAATACCACCATAAGTAAACACTACAATACCACCATAAACACTACAATACCACCATAAGTAAGCACTACAATACCACCATAAGTAAGCACTACAATACCACCATAAGTAAACACTACAATACCACCATAAGTAAACACTACAATACCACCACAATACAATACCACCACAAGTAAACACTACAATACCACCATAAGTAAACACTACAATACCACCATAAGTAAACACTACAATACCACCATAAATAAACACTACAATACCACCATAAGTAACACTACAATACCACCATAAGTAAACACTACAATACCACCATAAGTAAACACTACAATACCACCATAAGTAAACACTACAATAAGTAAACCACCATAAACACTACAATACCACCATAAGTAAACACTACAATACCACCACAAGTAAACACTACAATACTACCATAAGTAAACACTACAATACCACCATAAGTAAACACTACAATACCACCATAAGTAAACACTACAATACCACCATAAGTAAACACTACAATACCACCATAAGTAAACAATACAATACACCATAAACACTACAATACCACCATAAGTAAACACTACAATACCACCATAAGTAAACACTACAATACCACCACAAGTAAACACTACAATACTACCATAAGTAAACACTACAATACCACCATAAGTAAGCACTACAATACCACCATAAGTAAACACTACAATACCACCATAAACACTACAATACACCATAAGTAAACACTACAATACCACCATAAATAACAGTAATGGTGTACCACCTTCTCACACCTGCACTGATTTACTATTATTTCTTATAGCCTTTCATGTTTTTGATCTCTTTGCCTTTAAATTTACCTGTGAGAGTCGTGGCCTCTCCTTTACGCCTCCCAGAGGACCAATACACCAGCTCTCGTGCGTTAGACCCCGGGGCAACTAGTCCTCCCTCGCCTGTTATTATAATTAGCTCCTTCAACCCATTGCTGGATATTGTTTCCTCTTTATGATCTTGGTAAAATAAAAACAAGCCATTATTAAAGACAAATTATTAATGCTTTTATGAAGGTTAATTGTCTTACGTGATAAAAGGTAAGTTGTTGATATCATTTAGGTTGGCCGGTGTCTGGTGAGGGAGGTTAGATTTTTTTTTTAATTATCTGGAAAATATATGACGCGAATAACTTGATCCAGTAAAAGTCGAGAAGAAAATGACGGAAAAGTTAATTAAATTCCACACGATAATCGTAACTTGATTAAATAAGCATCTGGGTGAAAATTACTGAAGGGTTAATTAAATTTAAATGGTAAGCTTCAAGGATGTTAAATGGACATTGTTGCTGATGGAAACTGATCACTTCTCTCACTAGGAATCGAGGAGTCCTGGACAATGGTTAAGCAAATATACATGATAATTAACGTACCATTAATGATGACTTATGACAATACAAACTCATGCATCATTTATATTTCCTTCAATTGGGGTAATTAAGCTAATGTCAACATAATGTGTAGAGGGACTGTGAAATTACCGTCAAATGTTATTGTGTTTTGTGGTAATTGTGAGTTAAAACAAACAATAAATCTGACAAATTACACAGTCTGGTGGTTGTCGCTCTTGCTTTCCTATGGTATAAAATACAACATTAACTCATTAATTAAAGCAACATATATCATTATGTGATAACTTTCCTTGATGTATGGCTCTCTGGCGTCAGTGTGTGTCGTGTCCTTTCTTCAGCGGTATATAAACATCCCTGGAGACCCCCCCCAAGTCACCTCATACAAAGTGAAGATAACGAGATGATCACCGGGAAG
The DNA here is from genome assembly GCF_018991925.1 of Homarus americanus. Taxonomy (NCBI): domain Eukaryota; kingdom Metazoa; phylum Arthropoda; class Malacostraca; order Decapoda; family Nephropidae; genus Homarus; species Homarus americanus. The sequence goes on from NW_024739496.1 coordinate 15,472, forward strand.
AAAATAATAAGAAGAACAGCAATAAAAATGACACGTAGTAATTAGGAGAAAGACAAATAAAAGAGGAATATAAACAAGGAACTTCTCGTGCAGGTTGAAACACTCACAAGAAAAAGTTGTATCATTATCATCAGAAACGTGTTTGAGCTCTTTACCACTACCAACTGTGAGAGAGAGAGATTTAAAACCATATCTCACTGTAAGGCGCCACAAAAGCCAAATAAGCACACAAAAGGAGGTTGATGAAACAGTCCAGACATGCTGCCAGATCCCTATAGATCCATACCAATTAAGACTGTCAACCTAACCTAAAGTAAACTAAACTAACCTAACTTAACCTAATTTTAAGACATTTATCACCAATATAGAACAAGAAAACCGTCATGATAATATATATGGCAGTGTACTCGTCCAGTTCCTCATAAAATACCACGATAAAGAAGAATAGACACAACAGCCAACAGCAGCAGTTATCACCACAAACACCAGCATCAACAATAACAACAAAACTATCAATAACCGCATCAACAACACTAAAATAATAATGGTTGCTCTTCGTGTTACCGAGGATGGCCGACCCAAGGACCAACTAGGCGTGAATCTGTTAAAGGTGTAGAAGCTGTCGCCAACACAACAACCACACCCTGAGTTAACGAGCTGCATGATTCAGTGTCAAGGAATAGTCCAAGAAGACCGGACAATTCGCCAACTGCACTGGCTCACCATTACCCTGGAACACGATCCGCAAATCGATTAACATCCAGGTTCCCAATTACTGCTGGGTAGACAGAGGCAAATGGCTTAAAGACACTTGCCCATAATTTCACCCTGCCCGGGGATCGAACCCGGCTCCGCTCGCTTACCAGACGAGCATGCTGACCATTATTACACCACAGTAACAGCGGCAACAGTAACAATATTAACAGCAGTAACAGTAACAGCAGCAACCATAAGCATGATGGTGGGGGACTTACCAGGTGCGTCACACAGATCCTACCTGAGATCTATTACTGACCCAGGTAGCTGTCCCAAGGTCTGAGGTGAGGGCTGAGAGGGAGGAGTGAGAGTTAGGGTGAGGGAGAGGGCCGAGGATAAAAGTTGAGAGGGAGGGGTGAGAGGAGCGGGGTGAAGGGTGAGGATGAGGGCTAAGGGTGAGAGCTGAAGGACAGAGCCGAGGTAAAGAAAAAAAATATACTCGTTCTAGGTTAATAACTTCTTTGACCACGTCTCTCTCTCACCCTCTCTCTCAAGCCGTCTTTGTTCACTCTGGTTCATTTCAGATAATGACCTCAGCCGTTCCCACAACTACCCAAGCCTCACCTTGACCCGAGTTACCCTTTGACCCCAGAAGTCCCTGAGCCCCGACACCCCCCCCCCCCTCCCCCGTTACGCTGACCAGACCTACCCCCTAATCCTTGGTCTCTCGGGTCATTCTAACTTGGTCAATTTCGGCAGCAGTCGTGAACTCTCGAGTAACTCAGAGTTTAAGTGAGAATCTCATTTAACTTCTGCCTCGATCTTCATCAACAGGTCCCCACACACGCGACCAAACACACACCACGCTTATGTTGTAATCCTTACTGTATTTCCAGTTAATTCCGTTTTACAACATTTTTATCATTATATTCCCCTAAGGAAACATCACTGGCGTACTAACAGATTTAAGACGAACTGTATTAACACGGCAAACAGTATTAAAACATTACGATGTGATGACCTTCATGATGTCACGTGACTGCTGCCGCCAACCACTAAATTAGTAAATAAATCTGCCATAAACCGACGTAAGAGGCAATAAACCTATTCCATGCAGAGAGGAATGTGTTTTATGTCTTAAATTCAACCCATAAAGTCATAAACCAAACATTAAAGAGAAATAATTTATATACCTAATTTCTCTCTTTGTTTGTTATTGTTCCTTAATATTATTGTCATCATTATAATAAGCCAATCAACTTCAAAGTCGCCATTAGTAATGTTGTGATATAGTCTGGCTTCAGGTAGTACTAGTCAACATATACTGAGACAAGAGTCACCATGGTTGTAGGTCACCTGAGAGTATTACACATGGGATGGTTTTGGTGATTCTTACTCAGTGTGGCAGCCAAGGTGTTGTACTATAAGAGTCACTGGTTCCCTCACACAGGCCGTCCCAAACTGAATCACCCAAACCCTCACCTCCTTGTCTACCAGAGACTTGGTATACTGAACTCTATTTCCTATAAGATCCATTCTAAGCTTTATTCACACTCTACCTGCTACTTTACCACAGATCTATTTACTCTTGATTAAACCATTTCACAAACAGGGAGGTACTACCATCTGGGAAGATATTGGAAGCATAATGTGTTGTCTAATGGTAGACCCTGCTGCCATATGGCATCACAAAAATTGTGACCAAGTCCCAGGTTGCTGATCTGACTTTCTGCCTCATTTACACACAATTGCAGGGTCTTAATTGTTACTCTTACTATTAACAACACAACATACATATATCATTTCTCACTATTGATATTTTAATTTTTTTGTTTTTGAATTTATTCATGGCTCTTTATTATTACAGGGGGTATTATTATTATTATTATTATTTATAATTTTTATAGACTTTTATTATTACTGTATGTGTATTTTCTTTTATTATAATTTTTTTTTAAATAATGTTATTAATTTTATTATTATTATTATTATTATTATTATTATTATTATTATTATTTTCTTTTATTATAATTGTTATTTATTAAATTTATTTATATTAATTTTATTACTATTATTATTATTATTACTATTATCATCATCATTGGCATAATTATTATTATTATTATTATTATTATTGTTTTATTATATTTTCGCCCCCCGGGCCTTGATGTGGGTCATTAAAAATGACCCGTGCCCGGGTGGGCTAATGCCCTTAAAGAAAGAATCCTTAAAGAAACTTCATATAGGATTTTTTTTTATTCTGTATCTCTATAAATAAACCTGAATCGCCTCCCTGGATCAACCTGTCTGGCTTGAGGATAATTGAACTCATACAGGCTTCCAACACACACTGCAAACCTCAACAAAAGCGAGAGAGCTATTACATATAAGTCATCACCTGTTTAAATGTAAGGTATAAACCTATCTCTTGTTACACAATTATGCATATTAGTCATCTTTCTTATCCTGGATATACACGATAATGCTTCTATAAACTCTCTTGGTCATAAACATACATACACATTACATATCTATACATTCATACACACTCAAACATACATACACATTACATATCTATACATTCATACACACTCAAACATATATACACATTACATATCTATACATTCATACACACTCAAACCTACTTACACATTACATATCTATACATTCATACACACTCAAACCTATTTACACATTACATATCTATACATTCATACACACTCAAACCTACTTACACATTACATATCTATACATTCATACACACTCAAACCTATTTACACATTACATATCTATACATTCATACACACTCAAACCTACTTACACATTACATATCTATACATTCATACACACTCAAACCTATTTACACATTACATATCTATACATTCATACACACTCAAACCTATTTACACATTACATATCTATACATTCATACACACTCAAACCTATTTACACATTACATTGTAGGTTATGTATATAAGCTACTGTGCCAAGTAGCAACCCTGTACATAAGCTACTGTGCCGAGTAGCATTTATATATATCATCACGTGGCAACACTGCACGTGTTATGTGGCAACATTGCCCCGAGGCTGCCATATGGCAAGGCGCCTCAGTCTGACTGTGTGAGCCGTGCTTGGCACACAGCGTCACCGCTTGTATTTCTCTCATCCACAATAAACGAACTCAGTGTTACTCAGTGTTTCCCTAGCCATCACTGCATTCTTCAGGGCACACTAGTAACCTTCATGGCGCAGTGTCTAGGATTTGTGGACTTACTAAGTGTGTGAACAATGCCGACAGTTACGTCTGCCGGTGATACGCGTCGACTCAGTGTGTTGTGTTGTGTTGCGCTGTGTTTCGCCGCGATGTGCAGTGTTGCTCCGTCACAGTGCGTTTTAGTGACGGTGCCAGTGTTAGTGTCAGTGTATTAGTGTGTGTCTAGAGCTGAGTTGTGCATTGGCCTGTCTTTTTTTGTGGTACCCACGGAGCACGCAGGCGTACACCCTTATCGTGCGACATCCGGGGGACACTGACGGTCTTGCCGGACCACGCAGCTGTCCAGGCTCCCTCCGCTCTCTCGGACACACACACACACGCACGCACGCACGCATTCACTCACGGACAGAACAGCGGACCATAAGCGTGATTTTGCGCTGTTTATGTCATATATATGTGGTTCGAGCTGTTGAGGCGCCACTTTATATATTAAACAGTGTAGTCCACGCACACACAAAGATGGGAGGTAAGAAGGGACGTCAAGATGGGAGACACGACTCCCCACCACCTTCTCCTTCACCGGGCGCAGACTCTCATCCTCCACCTCCAGTGACGGACATCGCCACAATTCTGAAGTGGATGGACGACCGGGACGAGAGACGTAGAGATATGGATTTTCAGAGGGAGGAGACACGAAAAGAGGAGGAAAAGTTGCGTTTTGAGGCACTATTGGCGACCCTGGCGCTAACCCACCCTCCCTCACTCGCAGGTAGCGCGCTTCAAGGCACCAGTACACTCCCTCCTCCACCACACCAGCGTCCTCCAGCTCCCAAGGGATCTGTTCAACCCCCACCCGCCCTCTCACCAGACGTCACGTTTCAGCTTTTTCGTGAGTGGAGGCGGCGTTGGACAGATTACTCCACGATGGTGGACCTTGACAGCATGCCTCCAAACAAACAGCTCATCCAACTGCGGATGTGTTTGTCGCTGGAGACCCAGAGAGTTTTGGAGCACACGTTGAAAGTGCCTCCCGATTCTACCTCTTCAGTGACGGATGTGCTCGACCTTTTACAGGAACATGTTAAGGGTCGGAACAACGATGCTTTGCGTCGCCGTGCCTTCACCAGCTGCAAGCAGGCGGAGAACGAATCCTTTGACGACTTTTTTGTACGCTTGAAGAGTTTGTCAGAGGAGATCGACGTCTGCAAGGCGCACAGCCGGGAATGTGAGGAAGCCTGGATCAAGCACGGGATCTTGACAGGTGTCAGGCACGAAGAGTTGATGCAGCGACTCATCCCCCTGGACGCTTCCTCCACACTCCAGGTGGTAGTGACTGAATGTCGGTCATACGAGGCCACCAAGTCCGCCACCTCTGCCTTACGGGCCCCACCTGCTGTGAGAGCTATCTCACAATACAAGAAGGATAAGAAGGCGGCCAACAACGCGAAGGCTGCCACACGTTCTTCCACGCCTCCGCCTAGTGCTTCCTGTGGCAGCTGTGGAAAGCAGCACAGCCCCAAGACTTGCCCGGCCGCCGACGCACTGTGTCGTGGATGTGACCGTAAGGGCCACTGGTCTAACACAGACAGGTGCCCTGCACGAGGCCACAAGTGTCAGGCCTGCGGTCGCTATGGACACTACGACAAGTGCTGCCGCCAACCCAAGCCCAAAAGCCCGAGACGAGGAGGACAGCAGCGCACTTCCCTCGGGGTGGTTCGCACACAGCCCCCTCCAGATGGCCCACGCAGCCCCAAGCAGCAGCGGAGTCACATCAGGAGGGTGGAATCGACCACATGCCCCAGGGCTACCCCTGCCCAGATCCTGTATGGTCACCCTCACCGCTCTTGCGTTCCTACACACGTCAAGGCCTTTGCGAAGGACTGGCAGACCAGAGCCGAGAGCTGCTACCGCCTCGCCGCTACACGTGCCCAGGACGCCAAGGCTCGGTATGACGACCGTGCCCGCCCTCTTCAGCCGCTGGAGATTGGTGCCCTTGTCCGCGTCCAGGACCCGACGACGACACGTCGGCACAAGGTTGGCATAGTGATGGGCGTCGGCCGGTCGCGGGACTACAAGGTCAGGATGCCGAGCGGCCGTGTCTGGTGGAGGAACCGCCGCTTCCTCCGGCCAGTCCCACCCCCTGCTGCTGGCCCCCTGACCGAGGACGAGTCACCTACACCTCACGAGGATCCGCCCCACAGTGCACCTCGACGCTCGGAGCGACTTAGAACTAAGAAGTCCGCTCAAGACAAAGACTATGAGCGTGAGGGGGAGAGGGAGATGTAGGTTATGTATATAAGCTACTGTGCCAAGTAGCAACCCTGTACATAAGCTACTGTGCCGAGTAGCATTTATATAAATCATCACGTGGCAACACTGCACGTGTTATGTGGCAACATTGCCCCGAGGCTGCCATATGGCAAGGCGCCTCAGTCTGACTGCGTGAGCTGTGCTTGGCACATGCTGGTCACCGCTTGTATTTCTCTCATCCACAATAAACGAACTCAGTGTTACTCAGTGTTTCCCTAGCCATCACTGCATTCTTCAGGGCACACTAGTAACCTTCATACATATCTATACAATTATACACTATTCAATGTCCACATTCTACATTTATACACACACTATACATTCATACACCCAAACACATATACTTTAACCCACACGAGGAAATACCCCTCACCAAGACACACAATACACTTCCTCGCTCAATACACAAGATTCTTCCATATCCCCGCCTAGGAAGCCTCGGCTCAGGAAGTCGTTTCGTGAAAAAATATAAACAGAACCACAAGAAAAACGAGATCCTCTACCCACTAGCCGAGGAGCCTTTATTTTCTTATTGCTATTATTCATACAAGGAAAATATGTGGAAAAATGGTACGTGTGTGTGTGTGTGTGTGTGTATGTTGTTCAACTCTCACCCTCGGTACCTGAAACCTATACAATATACAATTCAGGAAACGACGCTATTTTTCTGAGAGGTTTTGTGGAAGAACTGTAAAGGACCTGGAGAGAGAGAGAGAGAGAGAGAGCTCAAGGGCGTGGAAAACCGCTGAGTAGCATCACAAAAATCTGCAAAGAAAACCGGAAAGAAAGCAAAGGACCTGAGAGGGGAACTAAGAGAAAGTAAAGATGCAGGCAACATAGAAAGGATGAAAAGAAAGCTACAAATGATGATCAACTCAGATTATCTCAGGTAACTGGAAAACTTGACCACAAATGATCACTTGATCAACATATCTTATGAGGCAGAAAGTGGTATTGTATGTAATATTTATGAGAATAATTGTATTCTTGCTTATTCCCTTCTTCTTTCTCTTAATTATCTGGTCTTTCTTCTCTGTCACAACTACAGTATTTGAGTCAGTAAGTCAGGGTGTTCCGCCTGGCACTCTCCCATCCCCCTCCAACAACGTCATTAAATACAAATAAAGGACCACCTTCATGTGATGGTACAGTGTAAGAACCTCCCTCTCCTTCTCCCTCCCTCCCTCTCTCTCCCTCCTTCTCCCTCCCTCTCCTTCTCCCTCTCTCTCCCTCCTTCTCCCTCCCTCTCCTTCTCCCTCCCTCCCTCTCCTTCTCCCACACAATAATACGGTGTGTGTGCAGGTGAGACAAGGTGGATACAGTCTCTCTCACACAATATAAGTCATCATCCTTCAATATATATTTCCTACCTGTAGTCTACCTTAATGTATATAATTGCCTTAAATATTTAACATCATAAGCCACGCCTATGTTGTTTTGCCCATGAGGTAAATAAATAAATCAAACTTCTGGTCGGATGTTCCTAAAATGTTTCTCTTATGTAACGCCGTCATAGTAATCCTCCAAGATGTGACGCAGTACGTGTATAATTCTCCAAGATGTGACGCAGTAGTTGTATAATTCTCCAAGATGTGAAGCAGTACATGTATAATTCATTAAATACTGCCACCAACTCTAGACACACTGAACAACACCAGACAACCTAACCTAACACGGGGTTGCACATGTAAATGGCGGTGTTCAGGGGTCGCTCTGTCATGAACAGGTGTTATCGAGTGTTGACAGAACGACGTCAGGAAAAAGTAAATGGAGCATGTTGTATGAAGTTGCATTCTATTTGCATTTTCTTGTGTGTGTGTGTGTGTGTACGTAAAACAGGGTGATATGCTTTTGTGATGATCCCGAATCTTGATAAAGTTGGGTACACAAACTGGCATAATTGAATCAAAAATTAAGGTGATGTCATTATATTCATCGTACATCACACATTAATTATGCATCAACTTTAGTATTATAGTAAAAGTCAGTTAACACTCAAAGTTGTGGGACACTCACAGTGTGGAAGTAAACACTAGACCATCACTCACTCATAGTGAGGCGCCGCCCATGTGCTTGTTCACACATTACCGCGGCAGCTGAGCTTCCCGGTGGTACACGTTCTCCAGCACGACACAAGACCGTGCACATACATAAGAGATATCCTCAAGTGTCATGTTGACTACATCTTAGCCACCACCATGCAAAATACGTGTGTAAAATATACATATGACGTTGGTGCGAAACTAAAGCATTGTTCTCGAGGGAGACACAGACTGACTGTGGGAATTTTCCGCCTTGTAAAACCTTTGAGAACAGAGCTTAGCGAGTGAGGAGGGTTGTCTCAGTGGAGGCCGGTGTAGCAGGCGTCAGCCACTCTAGGTGGGCTGGGCTCTAGAGTGCACGGTGGCTCATGGTGAAACACACACTAGAGTAATTTGCACCTCTAGAGTGCCCTTTACCACCAGGTGAGATGCACTCTAGAGTGTTTTTCACCATAGTAGAGTGCATCTCACCTGACGGTAAAATGAACTGTAATGAAAAATCCAGAACTCATTATTCTCATTTCTGAGCATTAAAATTTTATTTAAGTATAATGTACATAATGCTAGTGAATGAGGAAAAAATGATGATTTATTATTTTAATGGATATTGAAACTGGCGGCATTATGAAGGATTACTTAGAAAAGGAAAATACACAAAGTATGAATTAAGCTTCCATATTGCACTTGACTCACGTCTGAGTCACGTCACGTCCGGTGTCTAGGTACAAGTTACTCTAGAGTCTAGTGTGTGTTTCACCATGAGGCACCGTGCACTCTAGAGCTCAGCCCACCTAGAGTGGTTGACGCCTGCTACACTTCACCTTCACTAGCCCCAAATATACTCAGTTGGGTGAAGTATTTGTCACTAGTGCACTTCACTCTCTTGACGATTATGAAGTTCTCTTTGTCTTGTCTGCTGGCGTTTGTTTTACTCCCAGGAGGAATGTGTCCTCAAGATGGTAATGAAGACACCATGTTTATTGTACAACAGTCAGTGTGTGTGTGTGTGTGTGTGTGTGTGTGTGCTTTAGAACAACCGACTATCAAAAAAGTTCTCCCGTACTGCAAGTCTATAACCAGGACCCATGTCATCTTCAGCATAACTTTATCATTGATGCATAAATACAGGAAGATTCATAAATAAAAACTGTATTAACTTGTATAATATTTTATGAATTTCAGTAAAGTTTATGTGGGGATTTTTTTAGGGTTATTTACAACAAAAAATGATCGCCAAATTAAGAGCAGAACAAAACTACATTAAAATAAATTACAATACTGCAAAAGCAACAGTAATGAACGTCTTCGCTTTTAGAATTAAGTTTTGTAAAGCAATATAAACTTAGGCCAGTCAACTGTCCATTACAACTGTAAACATTGAGAGTTAAGATCATTAAGAAGTATAAAGTTGGGCGAGGCAGCTGTTATTACACATTTTATCATGAAGAGTTAAGCTGCATGAAGAGGTATAAACTGTGTCCAAGTAGATGTTCTTACAACGTCAACACTGAGGGCTGAGCTGCACGAAACATAAATGCAAAAATAAACATAGGTCAGGCTGCTGTTCACTACAAATGTCATCATCAAGAGATATCTTGCATGAAACAAAGTAAACTGGGACCAGGGAACCATTCAATACAAATGCAACACGCTGCCTTGGTGTTCTACATTAGCATAAATCGAGGTAGAATGTGTATATTGCAACTGAATGTTAAATCTGGGTGAATAGACAACGGTATTGAGTTTCAGGTGCAGGCAAATTGCATGATACATCAGTGTTGAGATCATGTGCTGTTTAGTCCGAGAGCTTGAGGGAGTGTGTGTGTGTGTGTGTTATAGCAGCTCTAAGAGGTGAACTGTAATGTATACATCAGCCGCCTCAGGTGATGTGAATTGTAGGAACCTTATAAATATTCTAACAATAAAATGAAAATCAAGGCAAAATTCTATCTATCGCAGTAATACATAATAAAATAAACAATTACCGATCATTAAGCAACATACCAATATAAAGCTGTACAGTAAAAACAGACCTCACGTACACTGTTATAGTACTGTACTACTGTAACATGTGGCGAGAAAGACCTGATACATTCTACTATGATCAGACAATGGTAACAGCAGCGAGGTGTTTGATAGACTGCGAGTAATGTCAACAAATACACACACACAGACTCTCTTGATCAAAGGACAGATTCTTTACACTGTTAAACAATTAGAGGCTTCAGTCTCACGTGTTAAATTATGGATTATACTGAACAAAAATATCCCCTTAACCGTACTGTAGTGGTCCGATACAACCAATAAAATAAATACCGAACAAAAACGAATATCTTGTTCCAGTATCCTGTACCAGGGAGTCCGGTATTCAGAGTTGTTTTATTGTATGTATAAGAGTCAACATATTCACATCTCATCCGATCATGGTGGGGAGGGGGGTGGGGGGGCGTCTGGGCAAGTCTTCATACAATTATTTACCTTGCCTCTGTCTCCCACCAGTAATTAAAGACTTGGTAATAAGATCCAATTCCAGGGAGGTGTTTCGCTAATGCAGCTGAATGGATAATTGTCTGATTTTCTTGAGTCCTTCCTTTAACACCGGGTCACACAACTCCCTAAGTGAGTGTTGTTGTGGCAGCCTCTTCCTCCCTCACCAGCCTCCAGACAACCACCTTAGAACAAACTCAAGCATCATTTGCATGGTGAGAGGAGAGACGGGGCCGTGATAGTGAGCGGTCCATCATATACCCTGACAGTTTTTACCTTAGCCCCGGACACTTTCATCCTCTTAAAGTCTAGTCATCCATCAAGCCTTCGTGTTTACTGACGTCATCGTTCACCACTACTTAATATCTTCCTTGGTTTTTGTTTTAATGTATTTCAGGTCTTTAGGAACCAATGAGCCGGTCTTAATATTTACACAAGACCATAAACATTGGTACTATTATGACGTGTTTTATTACTCTCGCTAAGGGGTCGTGGTAGTAGTAGGGGGGATGCCGGTTTATTTTATATATGTAACTATGTGGTCAACTAAATGTGTATGTTAGTAGTTGCAACGTGAATACTTATTATTATTATTATTAGTAGTAGTACTATTACTATTACTACTATTATTATTATTACTATTATTATAGCTACTGTTATTAGCCTATCATTATTATTACTGCAATGCCGACAATGTTGTTGATCAAAATGTTGCAAGTACTTAACAAAACAATTCTTCTGTTTTTCCTTCTCTATTTTCCTCTCTACCATCACCCTAACCTCTCCTCACCTCCATCACCCTAACCTCTCCTCACCTCCATCACCCTAACCTCTCCTCACCTCCATCACCCCTACCTCCACACCCTAACCTCTCCTCACCTCCATCACCCTAACCTCTCCTCACCTCCATCACCCTAACCTCTCCTCACCTCCATCACCCTAACCTCTCCTCACCTCCATCACCCTAACCTCCTCTACCTCATCCCCTAACCTCTCCTTGCCTCCATCACCTAACCTCTCCTCCCCCTCCATCACCCCTAACCTCTCATACCTCCATCACCCTATCTCCCTTACCTCCATCACCCTAACCTCTCCTTACCTCCACATCACCCCTAACCTCCTCCCCTTCCTCCATCACCCCTAACCTCCTCCCTCCCCTCCATCACCCCTAACACTCTTCTCTACCTCCATCACCCCTAACCCTCT
>NW_024739497.1:0-13254 GCF_018991925.1 Homarus americanus
GATTAACTTTAGGACATAATGATGGCGAACAAAATAACATCAACATTGCGTACAGTACATGTCTTGCTTTGACTCTTAACTCTTGTAATTTTTCGTAATGTTAGTGAATTAAAATTGAGATTCTGGGCATATTTTCTTGTTTTTCTTTCTAATCAAGTGTAAAGGAAGATGTACTGTTTATTGATGGATTTGGTGATGTCTTAATAGTGTATTAGTGTGTTAATATTACACAGGTTTGGTATAGTGGTGACGGTAATGTAGTGTAGTAAGATTTTAACACATGGACGTGAATTTGTCTTTTATGTTGAGGATTTGTTAAAGGGAAGATCTGATGGACAGGGATAATTGTCTGGTTGTAATGGACACGGCTCACCTAACCTAATCCAATCTAACCTAACCCAACCCAACCTAACCCAACCTAACCCAACCCAACCAAACCTAACCCCTATATATGTGTGAGATAAGGTTCTGATTCAAGAACAAGATGCACAAGTTCGAATCCAAATTGAGCTGTAGGGTTTGTTGACTAATTCGGGGCTTCACATTCATAAAACTCTCAAATGGGATACGACTAAACCCGAAGCCCCATCTTCCCTCGGTCGGTCGTCGGTGTCAGGTCAAAGGTCAGTTTGTAGTTCACCTCCTGTGATATGTGTCATTTATCGAAACGAAACATGAGGTTAACATGAAAACAAAACCTCGAAGCAACACGTATAAACATGGTCGAGTTTTCATCAGATTTTACGTCATGAAATTTTCCATCTAGAGAGAGAGAGAGAGAGAGATTGATTGATCGATTGATTGATTGATTGATTGATTCCGATGCTGAAATTAACACTAAAATTTTATACTGTAATTTAGATAAATGCAGGTAAGGTTGGCGTATGAAATTAATTATTGAAGAACGATCACAGAAATGTTTTACCTGTTTCCTGTGATGGGGCGTGGATAGTAGGTTTGTTTGTGGGTGTGGGGCGTGGATAGTAGGTTTGTTTGTGGGTGTGGGGCGTGGATAGTAGGTTTGTTTGTGGGTGTAGGGCGTGCTTAGTATGTTTGTTTGTGGGTGTAGGGCGTGGATAGTAGGTATGTTTGTGGGTGTAGGGCGTGGATAGTAGGTTTGTTTGTGGGTGTAGGGCGTGGATAGTGGGTTTGTTTGTGGGTGTAGGGCGTGGATAGTAGGTATGTTTGTGGGTGTAGGGCGTGGATAGTAGGTATGTTTGTGGGGTGTGGGGCGTGGATAGTAGGTATGTTTGTGGAGTTGTGGGGCGTGGATGAGTAGGTTTGTTTGTGTGGGTGTAGGGCGTGGATAGTAGGTTTGTTTGTGGGTGTAGGGCGTGTGGTGTGGAGTATGTTTGTGGGTGTGGGGCGTGGATAGTAGTTTTGTTTGTGGTGTAGGGCGTGGATAGTAGGTATGTTTGTGGGTGTAGGGCGTGGATAGTAGGTTTGTTTGTGGGTGTGTGGTGCGTGGATAGTAGGTTTGTTTGTGGGTGTGGGGCGTGGATAGTCGGTTTGTTTGTGGGTGTGGGGCGTGGATAGTAGGTTTGTTTGTGGGTGTAGGGCGTGGATAGTAGGTTTGTTTGTGGGTGTAGGGCGTGGATAGTAGGTTTGTTTGTGGGTGTAGGGCGTGGATAGTAGGTATGTTTGTGGGTGTAGGGCATGGGTAGTAGGTTTGTTTGTGGGTGTAGGGCGTGGATAGTAGGTTTGTTTGTGGGTGTGGGGCATGGATAGTAGGTTTGTATGTGGGTGTAGGGCGTGGATAGTAGGTTTGTTTGTGGGTGTGGGGCGTGGATAGTAGGTTTGTTTTGGGTGTGGGGCGTGGATAGTAGGTTTGTTTGTGGGTGTGGGGCGTGGATAGTAGGTGTGTTTGTGGGTGTAGAACGTGGATAGTAGGTATGTTTGTGGGTGTAGAGCGTGGATAGTAGGCATGTTTGTGGGTGTAGGGCGTGGATAGTAGGTATGTTTGTGGGTATAGGGAGTGGATAGTAGGTTTGTTTGTGGGTGTTTGAGAGTGGATAGTAGGTATGTTTGTGGGTGTAGATACATACATTGTTAAGAGGAATAAATCAAAATGGGAAGAAGATTAAGATAAATATACTGATGATTAATGGTACAGGAGAGTTAATAAAATTGATATAAATAGATAAATACAGTTGATAGATAGATAGATAGATAGATACAGTAGATAGATAGATAGATAGATGTATGATTTTGTATACCGCAAGAGTAACTAAATATTCCTGTACCTGTATTTTCTTTCAGTTACAAAATACACAGGATTATAAATATGAGTATGCACATTGCACATCAGGTGTTACAGTAAGTGGTAATATTTTGTAATACTCTTAAGTGATGAGGTAACAGAGGAAATAGACGGATACTAACGGAGAGTTTTTGTAGAATTAGACAGACATTCAGACAGTAAAACTTCTTACGACAATACAAATTTTGACGGTGGAATTTATACACGAGAGTGTATGGATAATAATGATGAGCTGAGTTATGACATCTACGTCTGATAATCCGTTGTTTAGAATGGATTATTATTATTTTTGTTGAGTTATTTAACAGTTTGAGAACAGGTTTATTATGGTACTATGTCCTATTATCACACAAGGTCATAATTGAAGTAAAATAACCAATTATACTGTATTATCTTAGACAATATTCCCTGGACATGCTGGATAATATACCATCTACTTAAGGAGGTGATGTAGGTAAGGTAGATTGATATTTTAACATTAATTTACTCAGTTTTTTCTTAGTATCGGAGCTTTTTTTTTTTTTATTCTGACAATTTATAATGCAAGCAGCGTTCACATGTTGTCAACCGCCCTCAAGTGTACAAGGAGTTTGGACTGTAACTGTACCGTCAATAAGTGGCTGTAACTGCACCGTCAATAAGTGGCTGTAACTGTACCGTCAATAAGTGGCTCTGTATTCTGAACACGGGGATCTCTACAGTATAACCTACGAGTATAACTGTGGTGAAAGAACTGCTTCCCCGCATTATGTTGAGGAAGATTCGTATACAAACTTTTTGCCGTGACTTTGTAATAAAAAAAATCTTAGGGAAAATATATTGAATTTATTTTTAATGTTTA
This sequence comes from Homarus americanus, assembly GCF_018991925.1. Classification (NCBI taxonomy): domain Eukaryota; kingdom Metazoa; phylum Arthropoda; class Malacostraca; order Decapoda; family Nephropidae; genus Homarus; species Homarus americanus. The sequence continues at coordinate 3,102 of NW_024739497.1, forward strand.
TTTATTTATTGTTGTCGTTGGTGTGTTTTTTTTTACCGGGATGTGTGTTATGATGTTTGACTTAATTATATTCATGAAAATGGAGTCAAGACAAATGTTGGACACGTTGATGTGAAGTAACACAGTAAATGATGTTGTTTGTGTTGCTGTGTTATTTATTTATTGTGTTTCTTTATTCTTTTCTGTTTATTTTGTTTTATTTAGTTTTATTGTAGTAATTGTTATTCTTTTTTTATTCTTACTTATTTTCATTTTACTGTTTATTCGTTTTCTTATTTTCATTTTATTGTTCAATAATTTTCCATTCATTCTTATTTATTTATCTCGTTGGTGTATTTTATTTATTTGCTATTCTCTTAGGTATTTCACATTTACATTAATTAATCTTCAAATCATTGGTTGCTATTTTAATCATACTAGTTTAATGTTCACCTCAGCGGTCAACTGGCTTATGTCTAAACAATGTCTACCACTGTTTTAGCCAGACTTAGTTATGAGACTTGTAATTCAGTATCCATTACGTACCGTTTATCAGTGTAATTTGTGGTAATGGACTGCCCAATGTAATTATATATATTGTCTTACTGAAAAAAATGTGGTGTAACCAAGATTAAGTTTTGTAGAGTTTGTATTTAAGGATTATTCTCCTATACTTCTCTTAGATTCTGAATATATTTTTGTTTCATTATTTCAGTGCATTGTAATGTGTAGTTAGTTACACTATAGATATATAATAATTGCTTTAAATTTGGTTGGGAGTGTGGAAGGTGTTGTGTGTGATGTACAGGTGTGTACAGGTGGTGGTTACACCTGACTTCGAGGCGGGTGTGTATAGGTGCCGGATACACCTATGGTTACAACACAGGTGTATCCGGCAGCAGTAGTAACAAAGGGGCTATATGGGCTCCGGCGGCCATGTCGTGACACCGGCCGGCAGAATCCCCCGGTGAAAAAGGGAAACAAGATGGCCGTCCCCCATTCTATATGTAAACAACTCGACCTGAAATGTTGTTTATTGGACATTTTTCTCATTAGGGAGTCGAACCCTGGTTTTGAGTTGGTGTTCAGCTACCCTGGCTGACGGCCATCACCTGTGATTCAACTGGTAGAATTAAGTGTAATAATAATAATAATAATAATAATAATAATAATAATAATAATAATAATAATAATAATAATAATAATAATAATAATAATAATAATTAACGGTTTATTGAAAGAGCTTGGCAGCCAGAAGGCTGAAAATATACAGTTACATATTTGGGGAATGGGTTTCGAATTACAAATAATATACAAGTAAAATAAGTGATACAAATAAGATATATAATAGCTAGATGGGGAAAAGCTCAAACTACAGTGCATTTCAACATAGTGACAGTGCAAGAAGTAGTATTTACTGGGAGTGAATACACTGGTTTATTACAAGTTATTGATAATTTTTACAATGGTTGGGACTGGGCTGTTCTCATAGCGATCAGTTCGTGCACCTATGGGCTGGATGCGGTTGTGGTGTCAAACAGCAATTCTCGGGCTAGGGATCTCAGGTGGTAGTAGGAGCCGGTGTCGAGGATGGTGTAGAAGCTTCTTAGCAAATTTGCAGATGTGGTCGTGGTGATGGTCAGTGAGAGTCGAAAGGGTCAGTGTGTTGAGCGCTTCTTGTTATGTGGAGTAGGAAGGAGAGAGAATAATCTTGCATGCCCTCTTTTGCACTTTTACTAGGTGGGCATCTTATCAAATGAACCCCTGTCCTAATGGGCCCTAGTCCTAATGGGCCCCAGTCCTATTGGGTCCCAGTTTTAATGGGCCCCAATTCTAATTGGTCACATTTCCAATGGTTCTCAGTCCTAATGAGCCTCAGTCCAAAGATACCACAGGCCTAATGGTTCCAGTCTTAATAGACCTCAGTCTTAATGAGTCCCAAGCCTGACGGCTCTCAATACTAATGGGCCTCAGTCCTAATAGTTTAAGGTTGGGACCCATTAAGACTGGCTTCTATTTACCTTACAAGCACTGTGTTCTACCGTGTCATCCCGTGTGTGTGTGATTTCCCGTGTCAGGTGGTATAATACGCAGGTGAGTGGCTGCCAGGTAGGGTGGGTGAGGGTGGGCACCTTGATGCAGGGGAAGGTGAGTTCCTGATGCTGATTCACACCAGTGTCATGATGAGGTAATCTTATCACCTTATTAGTGTACGATGAGTGGGTGGGCGTGGTGTGGAGGGGTGGGGGCGCGTAAGGGGTGGACAGCAAGGGGCGTGGTGTATGGTGGGGGGAGGGTAAGGAGCGTGTAGGGGTAGCTAAGTGGGCGTGTTGAGTTGGGCAAGAGGGAGGCTTGGTGGGTGTAGGGGCGTGTATAGTAGGCGGGAAGTGGCGTGGCACTGTGATGGCGCGCGCCACTAATCACTCTGACCTTACTGAACACAACCCATTATACAGCATAATTAGTGTTGCTTCCATCAGCCTCACACAGTCAAACACACTATTTACATTTTCTCTTCACATATATTTTATTTTATTCGTTTCAAGTGGGACTCGAATTTCAGCCTTGGAGTTGAAGAGGAATTTTTTTAGGAGAAGTTGAAAAGAAATCGTGTTTAGTTGAAGACGAATGTGTTCTTATATAAAAGTGAAGGAATTAACCAGACGTGTTTGATTGTTTGGGCGTCTCTATCTCTCACACTCGAGTCCAAGATGTCCCCCTTGAGGACGGTGTTCGTGTAGCGTCGTCAAACTCGCTCTTGGTTTTTATTCAGCAGGAAGAGCTACACCCGCCACCTGGTGTTGGCCGTGTCTGGTGACCATCATATTAACAAGGCCGCTCTCTCGTGCCTTGTCCACACGCCACCCCCCACCTCCATATTGTACCGTTTTGTCCTTTATTAACGGTGGTGTTACTACAGGCAGCGTGGTGTGGGGGGAGGGCCGCTGCTTCACATTGTTCAGTCTTTGACGTGTAACACAAAACGTGAGATGTTGTGGTCCTTCACTACCTCACAACACACACACATCTCCTAGTTACCACATGCTGTTGTTATTAAAGCTCCACCAATGAGTACGCGTCGCTGTCTCGTCCTTTGCTCCGCCGACCATTACAGTGTGTAGCTGTAGGACTCGCCGCCGTGTTTGTTTCATGTAGCGACACTAAACTCCCGGAAATTTGTAGGTGTTAAGCTGGAGCGTTTGAGCTGTTGTTGTCGTCACCTTGTTGATGTTTTGTAGGTTCTATAGGAATTATATCCTGCTTTTTTTTTGTTCTTGTTCTTCTTATTGTTGTTGTTGTTCTTCAGTTGCATAATTCGAGTTGTGATTATCAGTAGAAGTTTGACGGGCTGGATTCTCTTATTGTTTCTTTAATTCATAAACAAGAACCGTAAACACAAGAGCAAAACAAAGACATAACAAATGAACTAAAAACAAATATATTGAAGGTTTAAATTTCTGGGATAGATTCAATTAGATTTTGGGTATATTTTCTCGTTCTTGGAGGTCAGGCCAGGTCAGGTCAGGTCAGGTCAGGTCATGTCATGTCATGTCATGTTAGGTGTACGGAATACGCTAGCAGAGGTGGTCAGATGCCTTGGGAATATTGCAGAGTAATTGAGGTCAGGTCAGGTGGCCTCAATACCTGCTTCAAGGTGTAATAGAGGTGAAAAATAATGGGTTTCTTGATTGGATCTGGTTAAGTCAGGTCAGGTAAAGTCAGATACAGAGGCTGGGTGTATGACTGTGGGTTGATGGGTGAATGACTGTGGGTTGGTGGGTGTATGACTGTGGGTTGGTGGGTGTATGACTGTGGGTTGGTGGGTGTATAACTGTGGGTTGGTGGGTGTATGACTGTGGGTTGGTGGGTGTATGGCTGTGGGTTGGTGGGTGTATGACAGTGGTGACAAGGATTATTTGAGCTTGACAAAATTTAGATAGATAGCAGCATGGTTTAGTCTTGTTCAGTTTAGTTTAAATTGTGTTTAGGTTAGGTTCGGTCATGTCAGGTACAGAGTTTGGCCAGGGTTAGGTGGGGTTAGGTACAGAGGCTGGCCAGAGTCAGGCATAGAGACTTTCCAGGGTAGGGTCAGGCACAGAGGCTGGCCAGGGTAGGGACAGGTAGGGAGGCTGGCCAGGGTAGGATCAGGTAGGGAGGCTGGCCAGGGTAGGGGCAGGCAGGGAGAGCCCGGGGGTGGCGGTAATGAGGGGAGGGGAGCCGGGGTCATATTGATCGTGAGGGCGAGGCAAGGCGCGCCGCCATCGCTGTCCCACGCCACCCTCCCCCTGCCCACCACGCCCCCTTCTGCCCGCTCCCGACACCACGCCCCCTTCTGCCTATTACCACGCCACGCCTCCTCCTCTGTCTACTACTACAACACCACGCCCCCTTCTGCCTACTACCACGCCTCCTCCTGTCTACTGCAACACAACGCCTCCTCCTGCCTACTACAACACCACGCCTCCTCCTGCCTACTACCACGCCACGCCTCCTCCTGCCTACTACCACGCCACGCCTCCTCCTGCCTACTACCACGCCACTCTCCTGCCTACTACAACGCCACGCCTCCTCCCTGCCTACTACAACACCACGCCTCCTCCTACCTACTACCACGCCACGCCTCCTCCTGCCTACTACCACGCCACGCCTCCTCCTCCTACTACCACGCCACGCCTCCTCCTGCCTACTACCACGCCACGCCTCCTCCTGCTTACCTACAACACCACCCCCCTTCTACCTACTACAACACTACGCCTCCTCCTGCCTACTACCACGCCACGCCTCCTCCTGCTTACTACAACACCACGCCCCCTTCTGCCTACTACAACACTACGCCTCTTCCTGCCTACTACCACGCCACGCCTCCTCCTGTCTACTACAACACCACGCCTCCTCACCTACTACTTTCCTCTCAGACATCTTGCCCTCTAATGCTCACTCTCCTTTTGACACTCCCGCTCCCCTCCTTCTGTGACACAACCCTCCCCCTTCCAGAACACATCTCTCCCTCTTTCCCTCCCATGATAATCCCCCTCCCGTTTCCATGACACAATCCTCCCCTCCCTTTCTCCCTTACAGGATACAATCGCTCCCTTCCCCCTCTCCCCTCCCCTCTCTTTTCCCTCACCACAATCCTTTTCAGCGTAATAAATTGGGGAAAATCCTACCAGCTTTAGTTCCTTCACGTTTTAATTCCCTAGACTCTGATTCTCAAAGGCCCTCCCGTGGAAATATCCTCCCCTCTTAAGTGAAGAATTTAGGATGCGTCTATTTGGTCCTCTACAGCATACTACAGAAGGATGTCGGTCAAAATGGCGTCGAAACTACACCGAGACTTTTTTTTAATGACTTGGATGTGTGTTTTATTTATTTATTTTTCCTCCTAAGTTACGAGGGAAAAAAATTGATGGACGATTGTTTGAGGATTTTGGTGTTTTATGGTGGAATTTTTTTTTTGTTCATCAGTTGGTGGATATATAATTCAACCGGTCGAGTCATTACTTAAGACACTGTGCATCGTAACTCACCTTCACCTGTCCCCACGGTAGCCACTCATCACCCTCCGCCCGCTACACCTGAACGGCCAGCCATCCACTTACTGCCAATGTTCTCAAAGATTTGTACCCCGAAAAAATTTCCTCTCGACCGTCTGTTTATGGTAAGAACGACGGTGCCATCTTACTGTGAGAGTGCCACCTGTTGTCTTACGATCGCTGAGGTGAGGCACTATAATGCTGCCTCAAGCCTCCAGTTGGAAATTTGTCTTACGAGAGTTACTGAATTGGCTTAAAATAACTTAAGATAGAATGAGTTTGTGATTAGTGTAGTGTGTGTAAAGTTCCATTAGGTTGACCTCGCTGATCTCCCGGGCCGTATTGGCAGTCTTATCTGAATTCAGGGTTCGACCCCCACTAGTAGAGGGTCCAGGTGGGATATTTCAGGATGAGTTGTTGACATGTAGGATGGGGGGGCCCCCATCTTGTTTACCTTTTGCTGGGGGATTCTGACGGCCGGTGTCACGACATGGCCGCCTAAGCCTACCAACACTGTGTTACGTGGCCCTGGGTGTGTTGAGTATATGTGGAGGGTGTTTAGCGGAGGTGTTGATGTGTACTCCACCAATGTGTGTTATACCTGTTTCAACTACACTGCTTAGAAATACACCCCCTACACCTGTCACACCCCCTACACCTGTCACACCCCCTACACCTGTCACTCCCCCTATAACTGTCACTCCCCCTATACCTGTCACTCCACTTACACCTGTCATTCCACTTACACCTGTCACTCCACTTACACCTGTCACTCCACTTACACCTGTCACTCCCCCTATACCTGTCACTCCCCCTATACCTGTCACTCCCCCTACACCTGTCACTCCCCCTATACCTGTCACTCCCCCTACACCTGTCACTCCCCCTACACCTGTCACTCCTTACACCTGTCCTCCCCTACCTGTCAATCTCCCTACACCTGTCCTCCCCTACACCTGTCACTCCCCTACTTGCCATCGTTCTCCTATATCACTCCCCCCTACACCTGTCCGCTCCCCTACACCTGTCCTCCCCCTCACCTGTTACTCCCCTTACCTGTCATTCCCCCTATACCTGTCCTCCCCTACACCTGTCACTCCCCCTACACCTGTCACTCCCCTTACACCTGTCACTCCCCCTACACCTGTCACTCTCCCTACACCTGTCACTCCCCCTACACCTGTCACTCCCCCTACACCTGTCACTCCCCTTACACCTGTCACTGATTTCACTCCTTGGAACTACGTACCCCGCCTGTCTCACCTGTATACTCGCTGCAGTGTCACCTGTTAAATGACGCTAATTACAGGTGATCTACTCAACACCAACACATACTGTCATAAACAAACTCTACCGTGATATAGTTCAGGTTAACATGTATACAATACCAATAAATTGATATATAGGAAGTTATAGTGTAATTATATCCCTTATTAATAAATCCTATAATTCATAATGTTAATGAAAATATTGTGTTATCTGTAGTTATCTTCTGTATTGACACTTATCTCGTTATCACCTGCTAGTTTTTTTGTTATCAGTTATTAATCTTTTGTTTATATGCCTTGTTTATCTTATTGTGGTTTGTTTATTCCCGTGTTTGTGTTTAGTCTCTGCCGCTTGGGTTTTCTTTGTATTTTTGTCGTTATCGTAATTTTTTCTTTCGTTATTTGTTGTTATTCTCTCTCTCTCTCTCTCTCTCTCTCTCTCTCTCTCTCTCTCTCTCTCATGATAAAAAACTGATCGACTTGTACCTGTGGTTCTTGTTTGTGTTTTAATTGTTAATTTAATACAACTTTTTATCTTATTTCTAATTTCTACTGTTGTTCCAGCCACATGTTGTATTGTTAATAATAATAATAATAATAATAATAATAATAATAATAATAATAATAATAATAATAATTATAATAATACGGTAATAATAATAATAAAAATAATGATGATAATAATAATAATTGAGACGATAATTATTAAAATATGGAGGCAGGAGGAGGAAGAGGGAAGGAATGATGATAGTTGAGAAGATGACAATAGTAGTGATAATGCTGGTTGTGGTAGTGATGGTAATATTATACACGTAACAATAATGGTTGCCCTTCGTGTACGAGGATGGCCGGCTCTAGAGCAACCTAGGCGTGAATTTGTTTAAGGTGGTAGAATCTGTCGCCAACACCACAACCACACCCTAAGTTAACGAGTTGTATGTCCCAGTTTCAATGAATAGTCCGAGAAGACCGGACAACTCGGCAACTGCACTGGCTAACCATTATTCCAGAATAAGATCCGCAAATCGATTAACATCCAGGTTCCCATTTACTGGTAAATAGAAAGCCAAATGACGTAAAAAAAAAAGCTCATAGTTTCACTCCGTCCGGGAATCGAACAGGGGTCCACTCGCTTGCAAGGCGAGTATGCTGACTATTACACCACAGGTTGCCAAAATCACGTTTAGTAAAAATTTTTTTTTTTTTTTCGTGCTGGTCAAGCCCCGACCAGAGGTTAGCTAGACCCCCGGACAACTCTTTCGGAGCTTGACCAGCACGTGGTATTGGTAATATTATCTCGACTTGATTATATGTTACAAATTCACTTGTGAGTTTTTCAATGTTTTGTTTTGTATAATATTTACTTATTCTAAGCTAAATGTTAACAAATAAATGACTTAAATAATACGAAAACAAACAAATAAAAGCGGAACTCCACCTAATATATACTGTATGTTACACTAAATAGGGATAATTGGCCATTAGTGATAACTTCTATGTATTTGTCTTTTCTAGAAGCCTTTGACTGGCCATAAACGATCCTGTAGATCATAAATATACATATAAATGAATACCTTCATGCATAATGTAACCTGACCAGACCTAACCTAACTTAACCTAATCTAGCCTAACCTAACCTAACGTAACCTAACGTAATCTAGCCTTCTTGTTCTTGTTCTCCTCCTCCTCCTCCTCCTCCTCCTTCTTCTTCTTCTTCTTCTTCTTCTTCTTCTTCTTCTTCTTCTTCTTCTTCTTCTTCTTCTTCTCCTTCTCCTCCTTCTCCTTCTCCTTCTCCTTCTTCTCCTTCTCTTTCTCCTTCTCCGTCTCCTCCTTCTCCTTCTCCTCCTCCTCCTTCTCCTTCTCCTCCTCCTCCTCCTCCTCCTCCTCCCCCTCCTCCTCCTCCTCTGCTTTATATCATCATCAACTAAATTAAAATTCAAACGCCTTAACCTTACACACTGTGACCCTGGGTTGGAGAAGGGGGATGGGGGAGGGCGGGGGAAGACTCACCTAAATCACCCAGCAGGCGCTTTGTGACACCCAACAAGTGACCTTTGGGTGGGGGCAGTTTTCTCACCAGATCTAGACCAGTGGGCAGTGTTAACCCCCAAAGGTCCCCGAGGCAGGAGTGACCTTTGGGAAGTTTTGGGATTATAAATAGAGTTGTAGGAGGTGGTGGTGGAGGTGGTAGGTTAGTGAAGTCCTTGGTGGTGGTGGTTTGTTGAAGAGGGTCTGTTTTTTTTATTGTTTTTATGTTTGTTTGATTGTTTTTATGTATGTTTGTTTGTTTTATTGTTTGTTTGAATGTTTTATTGTTTGTTTGTTTTGTTTTATTCTTCGTTTGACCGTTTTATTGTTTGTTTGATTGTTTGTTTGTTTTATTGTTTGTTGGTATGTTTGTTTGTTTTATTGTTTTTGTTTGTTTTATTGTTTGTTTTTAGAATGATGTTTTTGTGGTGTCATTATTGTTTGTGTTGTGTTGTTGCTTGCTTGTTTGTTTGTGATGTGTTGTTTGTTTGTGGTTGGTATGTGTGAGAGAGAGAGAGACAGAGACACAGAGAGAGAGAGAGAGAGAGAGAGAGAGAGAGAGAGAGAGAGAGAGAGAGTATCAACACAATTTCCATACCATATATTTACCAACAACTTTGTCATAACGTAACAGTGAGCCAGGGACTCTCTCTCTCTCTCTCTCTCTCTCTCATGATAAAAAACTGATCGACTTGTACCTGTGGTTCTTGTTTGTGTTTTAATTGTTAATTTAATACAACTTTTTATCTTATTTCTAATTTCTACTGTTGTTCCAGCCACATGTTGTATTGTTAATAATAATAATAATAATAATAATAATAATAATAATAATAATAATAATAATAATAATAATAATAATACGGTAATTATAATAATAAAAATAATGATGATAATAATAATAATTGAGACGATAATTATTAAAATATGGAGGCAGGAAGAGGAAGAGGGAAGGAATGATGATAGTTGAGAAGATGACAATAGTGATAATGCTGGTTGTGGTAGTGATGGTAATATTATACACGTAACAATAATGGTTGCCCTTCGTGTACGAGGATGGCCGGCTCTAGAGCAACCTAGGCGTGAATTTGTTTAAGGTGTTAGAATCTGTCGCCAACACCACAACCACACCCTAAGTTAACGAGTTGTATGACGCAGCTTCAATGAATAGTCTGAGAAGACCGGACAACTCGGCAACTGCACTGGCTAACCATTATTCCAGAATAAGATTCGCAAATCGATTAACATCCAGGTTCCCATTTACTGGTAAATAGAAAGCCAAATGACGTAAAAAAAAATGCTCATAGTTTCACTCTGTCCGGGAATCGAACAGGGGTCCACTCGCTT
>NW_024739498.1:0-17509 GCF_018991925.1 Homarus americanus
CTCCGTTCAGTTACGTATTGCTCTGGGGTGTCAGAGGTGTGCCTGGGAGTGTCGGAGGTGTACCTGGGAGTAACGCAGAGTACCTGGGATTGTGAGAGGTGTGCCTGGGAGTGTTAGAGGTGTATCTGAGGTGTCAGACGTGTACCTGGGAGTGTCAAGTGTGCCAGGGAATGTCAGTGGAGTACTTGGGAGTGTCAGAGGTGTACCTGGGAGTGTCAGAGTGTTCCTTGGAGTGTCGGAGAGGTGTACCTGGGGTGTCAGAGGTGTACCTGGGATTGTCGGAGGTGTACCTGGGAGTGTGAAGGTAGTACCTGGGTGTGAGGGAGGTGTGCCTGGGAGTGTCGGAGGTGTACCTGGGAGTGTCAGCGTATTCCAGGGAGTGTTCGAGGTGTACCAGGGGGTGTCAGAGGTGTGCTTGGGAGTGTCAGAGGTGTACCTGGGAGTGTCAGAGGTGTACCTGGGAGTGTGGGGGGTGTGCCTGGGGGTGTCAGGGGTGTACCTGGGATTGTCAGGGAGGGACCTGGGAGTGTGAGATGTGCCTGGGGTGTAGAGGTGTACCTGGGAGTGTCGAGAGGTGTACCTGGAGTGTCAGAGGTAGCCTGGGAGTGTCGGGAGGTGTGCCTGGGAGTGTAAGAAGTGTACCGGGAGTGTCGGAGATGTACCTTGGAGTGTCGGAGGCACCGGAGTGTCAGAGGTTGACTTGGGAGTGTCAGAGGTGTACCTGGGAGTGTCAGGCGGTGTACCTGGGAGTGTCTGAGGTGTACCTGAGAGTGTCTGAGGGTGCCTGGGAGTGTCAGAGGTGTACTTGTGAGTGTCAGAGGTGTACCAGGGTGTCAGCAGTGTGCCTGGGAGTGTCTGGTGTACCTGGGAGTGTCAGAGGTGTGCCTGGGGTGTCAAGAGGTGCAGTTGGGAGTGTCAGAGGTGCACCTTGGAGTGACTGAGGTGTGCCTGGGAGTGTCTGAGGTGTACCTGGTAGTGTCTGAGTGTACCTGGTGTCTGAGGTGTACCTGGTGGTGCCAGCGGTGTCCTGGGAGTGTTTGACGTGTATCAGGGAGTGACAGAAGAGTACCTAGGGGTGTCAAGGTGTACCTGGAGTGTGAGATGTACCTGGGAGTGTCAGAGGTGTACTGGGGAGTGTCAGAGGTTTACCTGGGAGTGTCAGAGATGTACCTGGGAGTGTCAGAGGTGTGACCTGGGAGTGTAGAGGTGTACCAGGGAGTGTCACAGGAGTACCTGGGAGTGTGAGAGGTGTGCCTGGGAGGTGTGAGAGGTGTACCTAGTAGTGCTGAGGTACCTGGGGAGTGTGAGGTGTACCTGGGAGTGTCTGAGGTGTACCTGGGGGCGTCTGATGTGTGCCTGGGAGTGCCAGGGAGAACCAGGAGTGAAAGTGTACCTGGGAGTGTCAGAGGTGTACCAGGGAGTGTCTGAGGTGTACCTGGGAGTGTCAGAGGTGTACCTAGGGTATCGGAGGTTTACCTGGGAATGTCGGAGTTGTGCCTGGGAGTGTCGGAGGCGGACCTGGGATGTCAGAGGTGTGCCTGGGGTATCAGGGGTGTACCTGGGATAGTCAGAGGTGTACCTGGGAATGTGAGGTATACCAGGGAGTGTCAGTGAAGTACCTGGGAGTCTCAGAGGTGTACCTGGGAGTATCGGAGGTGTACCTGGGAATATTGGAGGTGTACCTGGGAATATCGGAGGTGTGCCAGGGATTTCAGAGATGTGCCTGGAGTCTTAGGGTGAACCAGGGAGTGTCAGAGGGAGTACCTGGGAGTGTCAGAGGTGTACCAGGGAGTGTCAGTGAAGTACCTGGGAGTCTCAAGGTTAACCTGGGAGTATCAGAGGTGTTCCTGGGAATATCGGAGGTTTATAGAATATCGGAGGTGTACCTGGGAGTGTCAGAGGTGTACCTGGGAGTGTCGGAGGTGTACCTGGGGTGTGCAAGAGTACCTGGGATTGTTGGGAGGTGTACCTGGCAGTGTCAGAGGTTGGAGCTGGGAGTGTCAGAGATGTACCTGGGAGTGTCAGAGGTGTATCTGGGTGTCGGACGTGTACCTGGGAGTGTCACAGAATACCTGGGAGTGTGAGAAGTGTGCCTGGGAGTGTCGGAGGTGTACCTGGGAGTGTCGGAGGTGTACCTGGCAGAGTCAGCGGTGTACCTGGGAGTGTCAGAGGTGTACCTGGGAGTGTCGGACGTGTACCTGGGAGTGTCACAAGAGTACCTGGGAGTGGGGAAGTGTACCTGGGAGTGTCGGAGGTGTACCTGGGAGTGTCAGGTGTACCTGGCAGAGTCAGCGGTGTACCTGGGGTGTCAGAGGTGTACCGAGTGTCAGAGGTACCAGGGAATGTCAGTGGAGTACCTGGGAGTGTCAAGGTGTACCTGGTGTGTGGTGTGGTGGATGTAATCCTAGACAAGGTTCTTGAAACTCAGGACACGGAGCAGTAGATATATTCAATAAGTGTACAAGACTGGGCGTGATAGCCAACCGATACAGGAGCGATTACTAGGGACCCCGGACGTAGGTAGGCCGAGAGCCGATCTGAGGGAATTAGCTAGCTAGGCAGGGGTTGCTAGACATTCCTAGGACAATAAATGAGGTCTCTAATTACTCGACTAGCGCGAGAAGACATAGTACATCGGGACATAAATGAACATAGGCATTAGGCATAAGCATAGACATCAGACATGCTATAATAATATGTAGTAATACAGACATGTGAATAAATGGTACAATGAATGGTAACAAGAGTCCTGGTGTCAGGCGTGTTCACATATCTTGGTATGTACATATCTATACACCTGGGAGTGTCAGATGTGTACCTGGGAGTGTCAGAGGTGTACCTGGCAGTGTCAGAGGTGTAGCTGGGAGTGTCAGAGATGTACCTGGGAGTGTCGGAGGTGTATCTGGGAGTGTCGGACGTGTGCCTGGGAGTGTCAGAAGTGTACCAGGGAATGTCAGTGGAGTACTTGGGAGTGTCAGAGGTGTACCTTGGAGTGTCAGAGTGTAACTTAGAGTGTCAGAGGTGTACCTGGGAGTGTCAGAGGTGTACCTGGCAGTGTCGGAGGTGTACCTGGGAGTGGAAGTGTACCTGGGGTGTCGGAGGTGGCCTGGGAGTGTCGAAGGTGTACCTGGCAGAGTCAGCGGTGTACCTGGGAGTGCCAGAGGGTGCAAGGAATGTCAGTGGGTACGTGGAGTGTCAAAGGTGTACCTGGAGTGTCGAATGTGTGTCCTGAGTGTCAGAGGTGTGCCCGAGTGTCAGAGGTGTGCCTGGAGTGCAGAGGTGTACCTGGCAGTGTCCGGGGTGTACCAGGAGTGTCAGTAGAGTACACCGGAGGTCAGAGATGTACCTCGGAGTGTCAGAGGTGTACCTGAGTGTCAGAGGTGTGCCTGGGAGTGTCAGAGGTGTACCTGGGAGTGTCGGAGGTGTGCCTGGGAGTGTAGAGCTGCCTGGGAGTGTCGGAGGTGTACCTGGGATGTCGGATGTGTACCTGGGAGTGTTGGGGTGTACTTGTGGTGTCAGAGGTGTACCTGGGAGTGTCAGCAGTGTACCTGGGAGTGTCTGAGGTGGCACCTGGGAGTGTCAGAGGTGTGCCTGGGGTGTCAGAGGTGCACTTGGGGTGTCAGAGGGTGCACCTTGGAGTGACTGAGGTGTGTCCTGGCAGTGTCTGAGGGTGTACCTGGCAGTGCCAGCGGTGTACCTGGGAGTGTCAGCGGTGTACCTGGAGTGATAGACGTGTATCAGGGAGTGAAAAAGAGTACCTGAGGTGTCAAGGTGTACCTGGGAGTGTGAAGTGTACCTGGGAGTGTCTGGGGTGTACCTGGGAGTGTCAGGAGGTGTACCTGGGAGTGTCAGGGGTGTACCTGGTAGTGTCTGGAAGTGTACCTGGCGGTGTCTGAGGTGTACCTGGCAGTGCCAGCGGTGTACCTGGGAGTGTCAGCGGTGTGCCTGGAGTGATAGGCGTGTATCAGGGAAGTGAAAGAAGAGTACCTAAGAGTGTCAAGGTGTGCCTGGGTTAGTGTACCAGGAGTGTCTCGGGATGTACCTGGGAGTGTCAGAGGTGTACCTAGTGTCAGAGGTGTACCTGGGAGTGTCAGAGGTGTACCGGGGAGTGTCAGAGGTTTACCTGGGAGTGTCAGAGATGTACCTGGGAGTCAGAGGTGTACCTGGTAGTGTCAGAGGTGTACCAGGGGAGTGTCACAGGAGTACCTGGGAGTGTGAGAGGTGTACCCTGGAGTGTCAGAGGTGTACCGGGGAGTGTCAGAGGTTTACCTGGGGTGTCAGAGGTGTACCTGGGAGTATCAGAGGTGTACCTGGGAGTGTCAGAGGTGTACCGGGAGTGTCAGAGGTTTCCTGGGAGTGTCAGAGGTGGCCTGGGAGTATCAGAGGTGTACCTGGGAGAGTCAGAGGTGTACCTGGGAATGTCAGGGGTATACCAGGGAGTGTCAGTGAAGTACCTGGGAGTCTCAGAGGTGTACCTGGAGTATCAGGTGTACCTGGGAATATCGGAGGTGTACCTGAATATCGGAGGAGGTGTACCAGGAGTTGCAGAGATGTACCTGGGAGTGCTTAGAGGTGAACCAGAGTGTCAGAGTACCTGGGAGTGTCAGAGGTGTACCAGGAGTGTGGTGAAGTACCTGGGAGTCTCAAGGTGTACCTGGGAGTATCAGAGGTGTTCCTGGGAATATCGGAGGTGTACCTGGGAATATCGGAGAGGTGTACCTGGGTGTCAGAGGTGTACCTGGGAGTGTCGGAGGTGTAACTGGGAGTGTCGCAAGAGTACTTGGGATTGTCAGTGTACCTGGCAGTGTCAGAGGTGTAGCTGGGAGTGTCAGAGATGTACCCGAGTGTCAGAGATGTATCTGGAGTGGGACGTGTACCTGGGAGTGTCAGAAGCCAGGGAATGTCAGTGGAGTACTTGGGAGTGTCAGAGGTGTGCCTGGGTGTCAGGGTGTACCTTGGGTGTCAGAGGTGTACCTGGGAGTGTCAGAGGTGGCACCGGGAGTGTCGGAGGTGTACCTGGGAGTGTGAGAAGTGTACCTGGGTGTGTCGGAGGTGTACCTGGGAGTGTCGGAGGTTTACCTGGCAGCTGCAGCGATGTACCTGGGAGTGTCAGAGGTGTACCAGGGAATGTCAGGGATGGGTACCTGGAGTGTGAAAGGTGTACCTGGGGTGTCAGAGGTGTACCTGGGAGTGTCAGAGGTGTACCTGGGAATGTCAGAGGTGTACCTGGGAGTGTCAGAGGTGTACCTGGCAGTGTCAGGGGTGTACCAGGGAGTGTCAGTGGAGGACCTGGGAGTGTCAGAGATGTACCTGGGAGTGTAAGAGGTGTACCTGGGAGTGTCAGAGGTGTACCTGGGAGTGTCAGAGGTGTACCTGGGAGTGTCGGAGGTGTACCTGGGAGTGTAAGAAGTGTACCTGGGAGTGTCGGAGATGTACCTTGGAGTGTCGGAGGAGTACCTGGGAGTGTCAAAGGTGTACTTGGGGTGTCAGGGGTACACGGGATTGTCAGCGGTGTACCTGGGAGTGTCTGAGGTGTACCTGAGAGTGTCAGAGGTGTGCCTGGGAGTGTCAGAGGTGCACTTGAGAGTGTCAGAGGTGTACCTTGGAGTGACTGAGGTGTACCTGGGAGTGTCTGAGGTGTACCTGGCAGTGTCTGAGGTGTACCTGGGAGTGTCTGAGGTGTACCTGGCAGTGTCAGCGGTGTACCTGGGAGTGTCAGCGGTGTAGCCTTGAGTGTTAGAGCGTGTATCAGGGAGTGACAGAGGAGTACCCAGGAGTGTCAGAGGTGGCCTGGGAGTGTGAGAAGTTGTACCTGGGAGTGTCTGGGGTGTCCTTGGAAGTGAGAGGTGTACCTGAGTGTCAGGGGTGTACCTGGGAGTGTCAGGAGATGTACCTGGGAGTGTCAGAGGTGTACCTGAGTGTCAGAGGTGTACCAGGGAGTGTGAGGGTGTGCCTGGGGTGTCGGAGGTGTACCTGGGAGTGTCTGGGGTGCATCTGGGAATATCTGGGGTGTACCTGGGAGTGTCTGAGGTGTACCTGGGAGTGTCAGAGGTGTACTTGGGAATGTGAGGTGTACCTGGGAGTGTCAGGGTTGTACCAGGGAGTGTCAGTGGGTACCTGGGAGTGTCAGAGGTGTACCTGGGAGTGTCGGGGGTGTACATGGAGTGTCAGAGGATACCTGGCAGTGTCAGCGGTTGCACCTGGAGTGTCAGAGGTTTAGCCTGGGGTGTCAGAGGCGTGCCTGGGAGTGTCAGAGGTGTACTTGGGAATGTCAGAGGTGTCGCACCTGGGTGTCAGGGGTTGTACCAGGGAGTGTCAGTGGAGTACCTGGGAGTGTCAGAGGTGTACCTGGGAGTGTCGGAGGTGTACATGGAGTGTCAGAGGTATACCTGGCAGTGTCAGCGGTTACCTGGGAGTGTCAGAGGTTTACCTGGGAGTGTCAGAGGCGTACCTGGGAGTGTCAGAGGTGTACCTGGGAGTGTCAGAGGTGTACCTGGGAGTGTCAGGGGTGTACCAGGGAGTGTCAGGGATGTACCTGGGAGTGTCAGAGGTGTAACTGGGGTGGCAGAGTGTACCTGGGGTGTCACAGGTGTACCTGGGAGTGTCAGGTGTACCTGGGAGTGTAAGAAGTGCCTGCAGTGTGTCGGAGATGTACCTGGGAGTGTCGGAGGTACCAAGTGTCAGAGGTGTACTTGGGAGTGTCAGAGAGGTGTACCTGGGAGTGTCAGCGGTGTACCAGGGTGTCTGAGGTGTACCTGGGAGTGTCAGAGGTGTGCCTGGGAGTGTCAGAGGTGCACTTGAGAGTGTCAGGGTGCACCTTGGAGTGACTGAGGTGCCTGGGAGTGTCTGAGGTGTACCTGGCAGTGTCTGAGGTGTACCTGGGAGTGTTAGGCGTGCATCAGGGAGTGACAGAGGAGTACCTGGGAGTGTCAGAGGTGTACCTGGGAGTGTGATAAGTGTGCCGGAGTGTCTGCAGTGTACCTGGGAGTGTCAGAGGTGTACCCTGGAGTGTCAGGCGTGTACAGGAGTGTCAGTGGAGTACCTGGGAGTGTTAGAGGTGTACCTTGGAGTGTCAGAGGTGTACCAGGAGTGTCAGTGGAGTACTGGGGTGTCAGTGTACCTGGGAGTGTCAGAGGTGTAACTGGGAGTGTCAGAGTGTACCTGGGAGTGTCACAGGTGTACCTGGGAGTGTCGGAGTTGTACCTGGGAGTGTAGAGTGTGTACCTGCGGTGTCGGAGATGTACCTGGGAGTGTCGGAGGTACACAGGGTGTCAGAGGTGTACTTGGGAGTGTCAGAGGTGGCCTGGGAGTGTCAGCGTTGGCCTGGGAGTGTCTGAGGGTGTACCAGGAGTGTCAGAGGGTGTGCCTGGGGTGTCAGAGGTGCACGAGGTGTCAGAGGTGCACCTTGGGTGACTGAGGTGTACCTGGGAGTGTCTGGTGTACCTGGCAGTGTCTGGGTGTGACCTGGGTGTTAGGCGTGCATCAGGGAGTGACAGAGGAGTACCTAGGGTGTCAGAGGTGTACCTGGGGTGTGATAGGTGTACCTGGGAGTGTCTGCGGTGTGCCTGGGGTGTCAGAGGTGTACCTGGGAGTGTCAGGCGTGTACCAGGGAGTGTCAGTGGGGTACCTGGGAGTGTTAGGGTGTACCTTGGAGTGTCAGAGGTGTACCGGGAATGTCAGTGGAGTACCTGGGAGTGTCAGGGGTGTACCTGGGTGTCAGAGGTGTACCTGGGTGTCAGAGGTGTACCGGGAGTGTCAGAGGTGTACCAGGGAGTGTCAGGAGGTAGCCTGGGCGTGGCGGAAGTGTACCTGGGGTGTCTGGGGTGTATCTGGGAATATCTGGGGTGTACCTGGGAGTGTCTGAGGTGTACCTGGGGTGTCAGAGGTGAACCTGGGAGTGTCAGAGGTGTACCTGGGACTGTCAGGGTTGTACCAGGAGTGTCAGTGGGTACCTGGGAGTGTCAGAGGTGTACCTGGGAGTGTCGGAGGTGTACATGGAGTGTCAGAGGTGTACCTGGCAGTGTCAGCGGTGGACCTGGGAGTGCCAGACGTGTGCCTAGGTGTCTGAGGTGTGCCCTGGGGTGTCTGAGGGTGTACCTGGGGTGTCGAGGGCCTGGGGTGTCAGAGAAGTACCGGGAGGTACAGGTCGGGAGTGTGAGAATGTACCTGCAGTGTGAGAGGTGTAGCACAAGAGTGTCTGAGGGTGTACGAGGGAGTGTCAGAGGTGCACCCGGGAGTGTCTGGGGTGTACCTGGGAACTGAGGTGTACCAGGAGTGTCAGGAAACCAGGGAGTGAGAAGGTGTGCCTGGGAGTGTCAGAGGTGTACCAGGAGTGTCTGAGGTGTATCTGGGGAGTGTCAGAGGTGTACCAGGGAGTGTCAGAGGAATACCTAGGGTGTCAGAGGTGTACCTGGGTAGTGTCAGAGGTGGCACCTGGGGTGTCGGAGGTGTACCTGGGAGTGTCTGGGGTGTCCCTGGTAGTGTCAGCGGTGTGCACCTGGGAGTGTAGAGGTGTGCCTGGGAGTGTCTGGGGTGTGCCTGGGAGTATCTGGGGTACTGGAGTGTCAGAGGTACCAGGGGTGTCACAGGGTGCCTGGGAGTGGAGAGTGTGCCTTCAGGTGTGAGGGAGGTGCACCTAGAGTGTCTGAGGTGTGCCAGGTGCATGTCAGGGTGTGCCTGGGAGTGTCTGAGGTGTGCCTGGGGTGTCTGAGGTGTGCCCTGGGGTGTCAGCGGATAACCGGGAGTGAAAGAGGGTGCCACGAGTGTCAGGAGGTGTACCAGGAGTGTCTGAGGTGGCCACCTGGGAGTGTCAGGGGTGTGCCAGGGAGTGTCAGAGGTGGCCTGGGAGTGTCAGAGGTGTACCTTGGGTATCGGAGTTTACCTGGAATGTCGAGTTGTACATGGGGTGTCGGAGGCGGACCTGGGAGTGCCAGAGGTGTACCTTGAGTATCAGAGGTGTACCTGGGAGGAGTCAGAGGTGTATATGGGAATGTCAGGGGTATACCAGAGTTCAGTAAGTACCTGGGAGTTTCAAATGTGTACCTGGGAGTACCGGAGATGTACTGGGAATATCGGAGGTGTACCTGGGAATATCGGAGGGTAGCCAGGGAAGTCAGAGGTGTGCCTGGGAGTCTCAGAGGTGAACCGGGAGTGTCAGAGGTACCGGGAGTGTCAGTGAAGTACCTGGGAGTCTCAAGGTGTACCTGGGAGAATCGAGGTGCCTTGAATTCTTGGAGGTGCACCTGGGGTGTCAGAGGTGGCCTGGGAGTGTCGGAGGTAGCCTGAGTGTCACAGGAGTACATTGTCAGAGCTGTACCTCGCAGTGTCAGAGGTGTGCCTGGGAGTGTCAAAGATGTACCTAGGGGTGTCAGGGTGTATCTGAGGAGTGTCGGACGTGTGCCTGGGAGTGTCAGAGAGTGCCAGGGAGTGTCGGTGACCTTGGAGTGTCAGAGGTGTACCTGGCAGAGGTGTACGCAGGGAGTGTCAGAGGTGTACCTGGGTGTGTCACAGGAGTACCTGGGATTGTCAGAGGTGTACCTGGCAGTGTCAGAGGTGTACCTGGGAGTGTCAGGGTTGTACCTGGGAGTGTCAGATGTGTATCTGGGAGTGTCGGACATGTACCTGGGAGTGTCAGAGGTGTGCCTGGGAGTGTCAGAGGTGCACTTGGGAGTGTCTGAGGTGTACCTGGGAGTGTCTGAGGTGTACCTGGGAGTGTCTGAGGTGTACCTGGCAGTGTCTGAGGGTGTACCTGGCAGTGTCTGAGGTGTACCTGGCAGTGTCTGGAGGTGTACCTGGCAGTGTCAGCGGTGTACCTGGGAGTGTCAGGGTGTACCGGGAATGTTGGACGTGCATCAGGAGTGACAGAGGAGTACCTAGGAGTGTCAGAGGTGGCACTGAGGTGTGAAAGTGTGCAGGAGTGTCTGGGGTGTGCCAGTGTTAGAGGTGTACCTGGGAGTGTCAGGGGTGTACCAGGGAATGTCAGTGGAGTACCTGGGAGTGTCAGAGGTGTGCCAGGGAGTGGCGGTGTACCTGGGAATGTTAGACGGTGTATCAGGGAGTGACAGAGGTACCTAGGAGTGTCAGAGGTGTACCTGGGAGTGTGAGAAGTGTACCTGGGACTGTCTGGGGTGTACCTGGGTGTCAGGGTGTACCTGGGAGTGTAGAAGTGTACATGGGAGTGTCAGAGGTGTACTTGGGAGTGTCAGAGGTGTACCTGGGGTGTCAGAGGTGTACCTGGGAGTGTCAGAGGTGTATCTGGGAGTGTCGGACGTGGCCTGGGAGTGTCAGAGGTGTGCAGGGAATGTCAGTGGAGTACCTGGGAGTGTCAGAGGTGTACAGGGAGTGTCAGAGGTTGTACCTGGGTGTCGGTGCCTTGGTGTATCGGAGGTTTACCTGGGAGTGTCGGAGTTGTACATGGGGGTGTCGGAGGCGGAGCTGGGAGGTGTCAGAAGTGTACCTGAGTTCAGAGGTAGCCTGGGAGAGTCAGAGGTGTATATGGGAATGTCGGGGTATGCAGGGAGTGTCAGTGAAGTACCGGAGTTTCAAAGGTGTACCTGAGTATCGGAGATGTACCCGGGAATATCGGAGGTGTACCTGGGAATATCGGAGGTGTACCAGGGAAGTCAGAGGTATACCTGGGAAGTCTCAAGAGTGAGAACAGGGAAGTGTCAGAGGAGTACCGGGAGTGTCAGTGAAGTACCTGGGAGTCTCAAGGTACCTGGGAGAATCAGAGGTGTACCTTGAATTATCAGGTGTACCTTGTTAGGAGGTGTACCTGGCAGTGTCAGAGGTGTACCTGGGAGTGTCAAAGATGTACCTAGGAGTGTCAGAGGTGTCTCTGGAGTGTCGGACGTGTGCCTGGGAGTGTCAGAAGTGTGCAAGGAATGTCAGTGGAGTACTTGGGAGGTGTCAGAGGTGCTGCAGGAGGTGTACCTGGGGTGTCGGAGGTGTACCTGGGAGTGTCACAGGTACCTGGGATTGTCAGGGTGTACCTGGCATTGTCAGAGGTGTGACCGGGAGTGTCAGAGATGTACCTGGGAGTGTCAGAGGTGTATCTCGGAGTGTCGGACATGTACACGGGAGTGTCAGAAGTGTGCCAGGGAATGTCAGTGGAGTACTTGGGAGTGTGAGAGGTGTACCTGGGAGTGTTAGAGGTGAAACTTGGAGTGTCAGAGGTGTACCTGGGAGTGTCAGAAGTGTACCTGGGAGTGTCGGAGGTGTACCTGGGAGGTGCGAAAGTGTGCCTGGGAGTGTCGGAGGTGTACTTGGGAGTGTCAGGAGGTGGACCTGGCAGTGTCTGCGGGTTACCTGGGAGTGTCAGGGTGTACAGGGAATGTCAGTGGGTACCTGGGGTATCAAAGGTTGTACCTGGGAGTATCAGAGTGTGCCTGGGAGTGTCAAGGTGTACCTGGGAGTGTCAGAGGTGTGCCGGAGTGTCAGAGGTGGCACAGTGTCAGGTGTGTACCAGGAGTGTCAGTGGAGTACCTGGGAGTGTCAGAGATGTACCTCAGTGTCAGAGGTGTACCTGGGAGTGTCAGAGGTTTACCTGGGAGTGTCAGAGGTGTACCTGGGAGTGTCGGGAAGAGTACCTGGGGTGTAAGGGTGTACCTGGGAGTGTCGGAGGTGTGCACCTGGGAGTCGGAGGTGTACCTGGGAGTGTCAGAGATGTGCCCAGGAGTGTCAGAGGTGTACCTGGGAGTGTCAGCGGTGTGACGCAGGAGTGTCTGAGGTGTTACTGGAAGGTGTCAGAGGTGTGTCCTGGGAGTGTCAGGGTGCACTTGGGAGTGTCAGAGGTGCACCTTGGAGTGACTGAGGTGTACCGGAGTGTCTGAGGTGTACCTGGCAGTGTCTGAAGTGTACCGGGCAGTGTCTGATGTGTACCTGGCAGTGTCAGCGGTGTACCTGGGAGTGTCAGCGGTGTACCTGGGAGTGTTGGAGCGTGTATCGGGAGTGACAGAGGTACCTAGGAGTGTCAGAGGTGTACCTGGGAGTGTGAAGTGTACCTGGGAGTGTCTGGGGGTGTACCTGGGAGTGTCAGGAGGTGTGCCTGGGAGTGTCAGAGGTGGCCTGGGAGTGTCAGAGGTGTACCTGGGAGTGTCAGAGGTGTACCTGGGAGTGTCGGAGAGGATACCTGGGAGTGTAGAAATTGTACCTGGGAGTGTCAGTGAAGTACCTGGGAGTCTCAGGGGTGTACGCAGGTATCGGAGGTGTACCGAATATCGGAAGGTTACTTGGAATATCGGAGGTGCAGGGAGTGTCAGAGGTGTACCTGGAATATCGGAGGTGTACCTGGGAATATCGGAGGTGTACCTGGGAATATCGGAGGTGTACCAGGAGTGTCAGAGGTGTGCTTGGGAGTGTCGGAGTGTACCTGGGAGTGTCAGTGTGTACCTGCGAGTGTCTGAGGTGTACCTGGCAGTGTCAAGGTGTACATGGCAGTGTCTGAGGTGTACCTGGCAGTGTCTGGAGGTGTACCTGGGAGTGTCAGTGGTGTACCTGGGAGTGTCTGGGGTGTACCTGGCAGTGTCAGCGGTGTACCTGGGAGTGTCAGAGGTGTTCCTGGGGTGTTAGAGCGTGTATCAGGGAGTGACAGGAGGTACCTAGGAGTGTCAGAGGTGTACCCGGGAGTAGCGAAAGTGTACCTGAATATCGGAGGTGTACCTGGGAGTGTCAGCGGTACCTGGGAGTGTGAGGTGTACCTGGGAGTGTGTAGAAGTGTACATGGGAGTGTCGGAGATGTACTTGGGAGTGTCGGAGGAGTACCCGGGAGTGTCAGAGGTGTACTTGGAGTGTCAGAGGTGTACCTGGGAGTGTGAGGTGTACCTGGGGTGTCAGAGGTGTATCTGGGAGTGTCGGACGTACCTGGGAGTGTCAGAGGTGTACCAGGGAATGTCAGTGGAGTACCTGGGAGTGTCAGAGGTGTACCAGGGAGTGTCAGAGGTGTACTTGGGGTGTCAGAGGTGTACCTTGGGTATCGGAGGTTTACCTGGGAGTGTCGGAGTTGTACACATGGGGGTGTCGGAGGCGGGAGCTGGGAGTGTCAGAGGTGTACCTGGGGTATCAGAGGTGTACCTGGGAGAGTCAGAGGTGTATATGGGAATGTCAGGGGTATACCAGGGGTGTCAGGTGTACCTGGGAATGTTGGAGGTGTACCTGGGAGTGTCAGAGGTGTGCTTGGGAGTGTCAGGGGTGTGCCTGGGGTGTCAGCGGTGGCCTGGGGAGTGTCTGAGGTGTGCCTGGGAGTGTCAGCGGTGTGCCTGGGAGTGTCAGAGGTGTGCCTGGGAGTGTCAGAGGTGTACCAGAGGTGTCGGTGAAGTACCTGGGGAGTCTCAAGGTGTGCCTGGGAGTACAGAGGTGTGCCTGGGAATATCAGGTGTGCCTGGGAATATCGGAGAGTGTGCCTGGGGTGTCGGAGGTGTGACCTAGGAGTGTCACAGTGTACCTGGGAATTGTCTGAGGTGCTGGCAGTGTCTGGGGTGTACCTGGCAGTGTCTAAAGGTGTACCTGGCGGTGTCTGGGAGTGTGCAGTGTCAGCAGTGCCTGGGGTGTCAGCGTGTTCCTGCAGGAATGTTAGACGTGTATCAGGGGTGACAGGAGGAGTACCTAGGGAGTGTCAGGGTGTACCTGGGAGTGTGAGAAGTGTGCACTGGGGTGTCTGGGGTGTACACAGGGAGTGTTGGGGTGTGCACAGGTGCGTCAGGGGTGTACAGAGATGTCAGTGGGGTACCTGGGGTGTCAGAGGAATTCTTTGGGGGAGTGTGTGGTGTGCCTGGGGAATGTTAGACGTGTATATCAGGGGAGTGACAGGGAATTTTGGGGAGTGTCAGGGGTGTGCCTGGGAGTGTGAAGTGTGCCTGGGGTATGGGGTGTACCTGGGGTGTCAGAGGGTGTGCCGAGGTGTGAAGTGGCACATGGGGTGTCGGAATGTACTTGAGATATGGGAAGTACAGGAGTGTCAAGGTGTACCAAGTGTCAGAGGTGGCCTGGTGTCAGTGTACCTGGGAGTGTCAGGGTGCTGGGAGTGTCGGACGTGTGCACCTGGGAGTGTCAGAGGTGGCACCAGGGAATGTCAGTGTGCACCTGGGGAGTGTCAGAGGTGTACCAGAAGTGTCAGGAGTGTACCTGGGGTGTCAGAGTGTGCCTTGGAGTATCGGAGGTTTACCATGGTGTCAGGAGAGTTGTACATAGAGTGTCGGAGGCAGGAGCTGGGGTGTCAGAGGTGTGCCACAAGGGTATCAGGGGTGCATGCCTGGGAGAAGTCAGGGGTGTATATGGGAATATCAGGGTATACCAAGGGAGTGTCAGGTGCCTGCCTGGAATGTTGGAGGTACAAGTGTCAGAAGGTGCCTTGAGAATTAATCCAGAGGTGTACCTGGGGTGTCGGAGGTTTACACAAGGAAGTGCGAGAAGTGTGCCTGGGAGTGTCAGAATGCCTCAGTGTCTGGTGTACCAGGTGTCTGAGGGTGTACCTGTGAGTGTCAGCAGTGTGCCTGGGGTGTCTGAGGTGTACCTGGGTGTCAGAGATGTGCTGGGGTGTCAGAGGTGCTTGGGGTGTCTGAGGGGTGTGCCTGGGTGTCTGGTGTGCCTGGGGTGTCTGGGGTGTTCTGGCGGTGTCAGGGTGTGCCTGAGGTGTGTCTGAGGTGTACCTGGCAGTGTCTGGGGTGTTCCTGGCAGTGTCATGGTGTGCCTGGAGTGTCAGCGGGTGTGCCTGGGGAATGTTGGGCGATGTATCAGGGGTATTGGAGGAGTACTAGGGAGTGTCAGAGGTGTACCTGGAGTGTGGGGGTATGCCTGCAGGGTGTCTGGGGTGCCTGGGGGTGTGGGGTGTGCCTGGGTGTCAGAGTTAGTGCAAGGGAATGTCAGTGGAGTGCCTGGGGTGTCAGAGTGCTGGGGTGTCGGCGGTGTACCTGGGAATGTTGGGCTGTGTCAGAGTGACAAGTACCCACAAGGTGTCAAGTGTACCTGGGGAGTGTGAGAGAGTGGCACCTGGGGTGTCTGGGGTGTACCTGGGGTGTCAGAGGTGTGCCTGGGGTGTAGAAGTGTGCATGGGGTGTCGAGAATGTGCTTGGGGTGTCCCAGGAGGTACCACACTGGGGAGTGTCAGAGTTGTACTTGGGGTGTCAGAGGTGTACCACAGGGAGTGTCAGGGTGTACCTGGGGTGTGAGAGGTGTATCTGGGAGTGTCAGGACGTGTACCTGGGAGTGTCAGAGGTGTACCAGGGGAATGTGATGGAGTACCTGGGTATCAGAGGGGCCTGCAAAGGGAGTACCAGAGGTGTACCTAGAACATAAGGAGGGTGCCACCTTGAATATCGGAGGTTTACCTGGGGAGTGTCGGAGTTGTACATAGAGATTATGGAGGCGGAGCACAAGAGGTGTCAGAGGTGTACCTGGGAGTATCAGGAGGTGTACCTGGGAATATCAGAGGTGGCTGGAGAGTCAGAGGTGTATATGGGAGAGAGTGTCAGGGGTATACCAGGGAGTGTCAGTGAAGTACCTGGGAGTTTCAAAGGTGTGACCTGGGAGTATCGGAGATGTACCTGGGAATATCGGAGGTGTACCTGGGAATATCGGAGGTGTACCAGGGGGTCAGGGTGTACCTGGGGTCTCAGGTGAACCAGGAGTGTCAGAGGTACCGGGAGGGGTGTCAGTGAAGTACCTGGGGTCTCAAGGTGTACCTGGGAGAATCAGCGGTGTACCTTGATTATCGGAGGTGTACCTGGAGTGTCAGCGGTGTACCTGGGAGTGTCAGAGGTGTGCCTGGGAGTGTCAGAGGTGTACCAGACAGTGTCAGTGAAGTACCTGGGAGTCTCAAGGTGTACCTGGGAGTAGAGAGGTGTACCTGGGAATATCGGAGGTGTACCTGGGAATATCGGAGGTGTCCTGGGAGTGTCGGAGGTGTACCTGGGGTGTCTGATGTGTACCTGGGAGTGTCTGAGGTGTGCCTGGCAGTGTCTAGGGGTGGCCTGGCAGTGTCTGAGGTGTGCCTGGCAGTGTCTGAGGTGTACCTGGCAGTGTCAGCGGTGTACCTGGGTGTCAGCGGTGTTCCTGGGAATGTTGGACGTGTATCGGGAGTGACAGAGGTACCTAGGGTGTCAGGGTGTGCCTGGAGTGTGAGGGTGTGCCTGGGGTGTCTGGGGTGTGCCTGGGGTGTTAGAGGTGTGCCTGGAGGTGTCGGGGTGTACCAGGGAATGTCAGTGGGTACCTGGGAGTGTCAGAGGTGTACCAGGGGTGTCAGCGGTGTACCTGGGAATGTTAGGCGTGTATCAGGGGTGACAGAGGTGCCTAGGGTGTCAGAGGAGGTGTGCCTGGGAGTGTGAGAAGTGTGCCTGGGTGTCTGGGGTGTACTGGGGTGTCAGAGGTGTACCTGGGGTGTAGAAGTGTGACATGGGGTGTCGGAGATGTGCTTGGGGTGTCGGAGGGTACCTGGGGTGTCAGAGGTGTGCTTGGGGTGTCAGAGGTGTGCCTGGGTGTCAGAGGTGTGCCTGGGGTGTCAGAGGTGTGTCTCTGGGGTGTCGGACGTGTACCTGGGAGTGTCAGAGGTGTGCAGGGAATGTCAGTGGAGTACCTGGGAGTGTCAGAGGTGTACCAGGGAGTGTCAGAGGTGCCTGGGAGTGTCAGAGGTGTGCCGGTATCGGAGGTTTACCGGAGTGTCGGAGTTGTGCGTTTCAGAGGAATACCTAGGGTGTCAGAGGTGTGCAGTGTCAAGGGGTGTGCCTAGGGAGTATCGGAGGTTTACCTGGGAGTGTCGGAGTTGTGCCTGGGGAGTGTCGGAGGCGGACCTGGGGAGTGTCAGAGAATTAATACCTGGAATTATCAGAGGTGTAACCTTACTCAGGTGTCAGAAGATGTACCTGGGAATGTCAGAGGTATGCCCAGGAGTGTCAGTGAAGTACCTGGGAGTCTCCAAAGGTGTGCCTGGGGAGATTCAGAGGTGTGCCTGGGAATATCGGAGGTGTACCTGGGAACCATCAGTTGTACATTTTGAGTGTCAGAGGTGTACCTGGGAGTGTGAGGTGTACAGGGGTGTCTCATGTACCTGGGAGTGTCAGGCATGCCTGGGGAGTGTCAGGGGTGTGTGGGAATGTCAGTGGAGAGACCTGGGATTGTCGAGATATACCTGGAGTGGCAGTGTGCCTGGGAGTGTCAGAGTGTGCCTGGGGTGTCAGAGGTGTACCTGGGAGTGTCAGTGGTGTATCTGGGAGTGTAGACGTGTACCTGGGAGTGTCGGGAGGTGTACCTGGGGTGTCGGAGGTGTACCTGGGGTGTCAGGGTTATACCTGGGAGTCAGGAGTGATCCCAAGAGTGTCAGAGGAGTACCTGGGAGTGTCAGAGGTGTACCTGGGAGTATCGGAGGTGTGCCTGGGGTGTGGGGGTGTACCAGGGGTGTCAGTGGAGTCCTGGGGTGTCAGAGTGTGCCTGGGGTGTCGGAGGTGTACATGGAGTGTCAGAGGTGGACTGGCAGTGTCAGCAGTGTACCTGGGGTGTCAGAGGTGTGCCTGGAAGTCTC
>NW_024739499.1:0-5000 GCF_018991925.1 Homarus americanus
CAAAAACAAGTGAACCTTATACAAAAACAAGTGAACCTTATACAAAAACAAGTGAACCTTATACAAAAACAAGTGAACCTTATACAAAACAAATGAACCTCATACAAAAACAAGTGAACCTTATACAAAAACAAGTGAACCTTATACAAAAACAAGTGAACCTTATACAAAAACAAGTGAACCTTATACAAAAACAAGTGAACCTTATACAAAAACAAGTGAACCTTATACAAAAACAAGTGAACCTTATACAAAACAAATGAACCTTATACAAAACAAATGAACCTTATACAAAAACAAGTGAACCTTATACAAAACAAATGAACCTATACAAAAACAAGTGAACCTGGTGACAAGTAAAACAAGTGTAAACAAGAAATACATCAGATAGCTACACAGGACTACCAACATGAACAGGCAGGTACCAAGCCATCAAGTGTACACAGGCCTGTCTGCTCACAAGCTGAGTCACCTGGGAACTCAATTTTTCACCGCCTGTCAAGAGAGGCACGTATATAGATGCCGACATAACTGAATTTAGGCTAAGTTGAATTTAGATCAGTTTGGAGAGAGAGAGAGAGAGAGAGAGCAGGATGGCGCCAAGCAGCTGATGTGCCGTCGCCATAGTGGTGTGGGAAACCTGTCGCCTCGAGTGAAAGTGGAGCTCCTGGGGGAAGAGACGGCACACGCATGACACACCCACCTCACCACCTGACGCCACCTCCCTCCTTCAGGAGCTGTCTGTCGGGGAGGATGAGCTGGTATCGTTCCTCCCGCCCTTGATCGTTCCTCCTCCTTGCTCCTCCTCTCACCCGAGTTTGTGTTCTTTCTTAACCCTCTTTTTTTGTCTTTCCTCCCTTCCCTTTCTCATTCTTCTCATCCTTCCCCCCCTTATTTTTCTCTTACTTTTCTCTTCGTCAATTTAATTTTCTCCTTTCCATGTTCCCTCACTAATTTCCCCCTTCCCTCTCCCTCTTCTGTGTCTTCCTCTTTCCCATAGCTAGAGGAACGGTCCCTAGTGCTGTCTAAGGCAATCTCCCCCCTCCACACACACACATGCAAGTCGCCTAATCCCTTCGTCCCCGTAATTACAAACAAGGACAAAGTACCACGAGCGTTATAGTTTATGACATAAGTGTGTGACGTGTGAAGGGTAGTTGTGGAGGAGAGAAGAAGGGAAGTGGAGAGAGAGAGAAGAGGAGCGGAGGGAGGAAGAAGAGTGTGAGAAGAAGAGGGAGGAAGAAGAGTGTGAGAAGAAAAGGGAGGAAGAGGGAGGACGAATGTAAAAAGAGGGAGTAATAGAATGGGGTAAGAGGAATCGTGAAGGGGAAGAAATCTGAAAAGAGGTATATTACCGTAGGAGAAGGGGGAGAGAGAGAACAGGGGAGGAGGAAAGATTCAGCCCGTAGTAGTGAAGTTGAGAGAGAGAGAGAGAGAGAGAGAGTATATAAATTAACACACGGACGAGGTTATACACAGAATAAGACAATACTAACATGAACCTCACGACCTTCACCACACAATCACGATCAACTTCTGACAATAACAGAAAAAAATAAGTCGCTAATGATCCCTCGGGGAGTTTTAGCAAGCTGTGACCATGACCCACAATAATACTTACGGAGATACAACCTGTACTTGGAGTCTTGATATGTTGACAGGAGGACCATTGCCTTTTCTGATGAATTTCTATCTTACACAGCCTCTACCTACCATCATCTATTTATAACCCCGAACACAGTATCTTTCTTGTCATATAAACTCCATCAGTTCATAACAACCGGTTTCAAATAGTGTATCATCACACTCTTGACAACAACACCACTTGTCTAATCTTTCCCGACATCATGTATTTTGTATCAACAACTTGTTAAAGAGTCAATAAACAACTCTTCACTAAACACAGTCCTCCAGTCTATCACCATCGCTCATATCCACCCTGGTGTAGGTTAAAGCGGCCCCTTTGTGATACGGTACAGATATTTCTAAAACAACTTTCATTTTGGTTGGTTTTAAACTGTATAACACATACATATTCCATATAAATGAATGGAATAAATTAACTAGAGTTTATATGAATGTAATACAATGGAGTGTGAAAGAGGGTTTGTGTGGTGTCATTAAGTCAGCAACAGTCACCAACGAGGAGCTGCACGAGTGATGAAATCCTATAACTAGCCACTTACCCTACATTGAGGGACTGTCTGTGTCAGCCTGTGAAGCACCAGAGGACCCACGTGTGCATCACCGAATAACTTGAGTTGACGACAGACACAAGTGGAGGTCAGGAGGAAAGGAAGGTGTAATAAAGCGTAAAAAAAGAGGTATAACAGATACAAATAATTACAGGTATTTACAGGTAGAGGTAAACAGTGTTACAGATACAGGGAGAGATACAGGGAGAGAGAGTTAAAGATACAGGTCCTGGCCGAGGAGTTTCACCTACATAGAGTGTAGAGTGTCGGAATGTGTGTAGAAGAGTGTGTGGGAGTGTGTGTAGCAGGGTGTGTGGGAGTGTGTGTAGCAGGGTGTGTGGGAGTGTGTGTAGCAGGGTGTGTGGGAGTGTGTGTGTAGCAGGGTGTGTGGGAGTGTGTGTAGCAGGGTGTGTGGGAGTGTGTGTAGCAGGGTGTGTGGGAGTGTGTGTAGCAGGGTGTGTGGGAGTGTGTGTAGCAGGGTGTGTTTAGTGACCACCTGACAGGCTGGAGGTAACGAAGTCAGGTGAATGAGTGGAGACGATTATAGAGACACCTAAGGGACAGCTGGGGGAGAGTGAGGGACTAGTGGAAAGAGGTTAACTGAGGGACAGATAAGAGGAAGAATTGAGGGCAGGTAGGAAGGAGGTGAGGAACAGAGTAGAAGAGGTGAGAACAGGTAAGAGGGGTGGGAACAGGTAGAAGGGTGGGAACAGAGTAAGAAGAGTGAGAACAGGTAAGATGGGGTGAGGAACAGGTAGAAGGTGGGAACAGGTAGGATGGGGTGGGGAACAGAGTAGAAGGGTGGGGAACAGGTAGAAGGGTGGGGAACAGGTAAGAAAGGGAACGAGACAGGTAGAAGGGGGGTGGGAACAGGTGAAGGGGTGAAGAAGGTAAGATGGGGTGGGAACAGTGAAGGGTGAGGAACAGGTGGGAAGGGTGAAACAGGTAGGAAGGGTGAGACAGGTGAAGGGTGAGGAACAGTAGGAAGGGTGGGTAACTAGGTAGGAAGGGGTGAGGAACAGGTAAGAAGGGGAACGTTAACAGGTAGGAAGGGGTGGGGAACAGGGAGAAACAGGGAAGGAGTGCGCAAGGAACAGGGAGCAAAGGGTTGAAGAGCTGGTAAAGGATCCTGGAGTACAGGTGAAGAAAAAACGAAGTGTATATAGGGTGAATGGTAGGGATGTGGGGCTGACAGGAGGAGAACAAGGAGGAGGGGGAGGGGGTGTTTGGGTAAAAGGTGAGGGAGGTGGTCGGGTGTGGAGGCGGGGACAGCTTTAGCGAGTGATGGCGCAGGTCCTGGTATTAAGTTACGACCCCATTATAGGTGAGGTACCCGCCGCCTCTGACCCACATGTTCCACCACGCTACTCCCACAACACCTAGGCTACCCAAACTACTTATAGACCGTACCTACCACAAAACCCCCTGCCCACCACCTACCACACACAACATCCCCCACTACCTACCTACCACACAACACCTCCTTCCTGCCCTACTACCTACCTACCTACACATAACACCACACAACACAACACCCCCTACCTATCTACCACCACCACCCCCTACCTACCTACCCCACCCCCTCCAGCGAACAAACACCCGTGCACCTGTGTTTGTGAAAGGAAGAGAAGATGCTGGCAAAGTTTCACACTCGAGGGAACGAATATCAGGTTTAATAGAACTAGCTGGTAATCCTACTATAATGAATGACGTAATGAGACCCCGCACTCAACCAAGAATTTCTGTTACGAGACTTGGAGTATTCAGAACGGTAAAAAATAAATAATTGTTTTCTCGACTAGTTTCTGCGTCGATTAGATCTTCGGTGACGAAAAACTAGTAAGGCATTTCATTCTTGTGGTTTTGTTCTTCTAAAAGTCCATGAATTTGGCTTTTTAGAGGAAGGGTCCATTTGAGGGGCAAAGTGAGGCCATGTACAGTAGACTAACACTTGAGGTTTATACAGGGATATACACCAAGCTTTGTTTACATCCGTTGATCAGAACTTTTTAACAGTTGGGAAACACACAAGGTTTACCACCAATAGGTAACTGCCCCCCCCCCCCGCCCTATGCTACACTTAAGAAAAAATAACCATGAGAGGAAAAACCAATTTCAGTCACTTTAGAAAGGGCTGGCAAACGCAGTCAAAAGTTTACTGAGACAAGTTATGGGAAGACCGCACAGTACAAGTTCACAGGTCCAAACTCGAAAAGCTTTTATCCGGTGGCTACAAGTTCTGTTTTCATATATCCGTTGAAACAATGTCCCAATCGCCCCAGACGAACCCATTAATGCCATTCCTCCTTGGCTGGATATATCAGTTCCTATTAATTACACTCCTGTTGGTAGTAAGCAAATGTTAAACACCGATGTGGTGAGATGTGTCACACTAGAAACTATTAACAGACACATAGAGAGTATTAAATCAAGTGAATGTTATGCTTTTACTGATGGTTCTGTGCAGACAAACACAGGTAGAACAGGCTGTGCAATTGTAATATATAAAGAAAAAGAGATGATAGTGTCAAACAAACAAAGGCTGAACAACTGGGCCAGCACAACACAAACTGAACTAACTGGAATCTACTTAGCCACAGACTACCTCAAAGAAAATGGAGGTGGGGTGATATTCTGTGACTCTCAAAGTGCTTTGAAATCAATGAACAGCCCGTCAGGTTCTATGTCTAAAGTTGTATGTGATATTAAAAGAAATGTGATAACTGCCAATGAGAACAACTCTCGTATCGAATTTGTGTGGATTCCGTCCCATGTTGCAATTAGGTATCATGACCATGCTGATAG
>NW_024739499.1:7500-10875 GCF_018991925.1 Homarus americanus
ACTGTGTAATATTCAATGCCATAATATCCTGACCACGGGGGTAAGTTATACTGACCCTTTGTGAACCCTACTGTAATCCTTTTGCGCTACCGCTCACAGGATAAGTATGGAGTGCACAATAAACTAGCCGCTGTAAGTACCAAAATTAAAAATTAATTAAATTATCTCGTCATAGTTTAAGTTGTTTGAATGGCAGAGATAATCGTGGTAGAGCAGTCTCATCGCCTGACTAGAGAGTACGAATTATTTTAGACCACATAGGAAATTGTTGTTATTCATCTCTTATTAGTTGTAAAATGAACAAGGATATTGACATAGCTAGCATACTGGAGCTATGTGTCAAGACGGTGCATCGGCGACCACATTCGCTTTTTCCAGTGTGATTTCTTGAATGGTCAAATACCACCACGCAAGTCGACCTGAGAGATTTCTTCCATGGATTACCTCTGTCACTGCTCCATGTTACTAAGATTACAGCTTGCATTTGCAATTACTCTATTTCTCCCTCCAGTGTTTTGCTGCATGATAACCGCTCCAAGCCCATGTCCTGAGGGTGAAAGATTGAGTGTAGTCCGGGATGGCCAATACTAGTGCATTGGTCAATATTACGTTTAATGCATTAAAACTGTTTACCTGTTCATCATTTCAGACAAATGTTGCGTTTTTCTTAAAAAGCCTGGTCTATGGTGAGGATAATCTAGAAATTCCTCCAATGATTGAACGGTAGTAGCTGAAAAGCCCAAAGAAGTTACACACTTTGTCAATGTTCATAGGACGGGGAAATCGATTACCTACTGTAACCTTGCAATCCACCGTCTAGATACCGTTTCCATCAACTACATGTCCAAGGAATTGAATTTTAGATTTGAGAAACTCACATTTAGAGAGTGTAATTTTAAGACCTGCAGTTTGATGAGAGGACTTTCCACATATTTTCTCACAGTGATGAGATTATCTAGATAGGCGTAAACTGTATTATCTTTCGCTCCTAAAAACAGTGTTAATCATTCTTTGAATAGTTAATGGTATATTTAGTAATCTGAATGGCATTCATGAAATTTCAAATTGTCTCATGGGAATACTGAATGCAGTCACTTCATGGGATTTCTCGTTGAAAGGGATTTGCAATACCCGCTATGAAGGTCGAGATTTCTAAAAATTGCATTATCTTTTCCCAAGGATTGCAAGAAGTCGCTCAGTACAGGCATCGGGTACCTATCCAGGGTAGTTGCCTCATTATATCGTTGAATGTCATTAACAGGTCTGGTTTCCAGGTAGGACGATGGATGTGTAATTACCTCCTGTTCCATCGTATCTTTAAACATGCCTTTAACTACAGGCCGTTGGCTATGAGGTATTCTGTAAGTTGGTATGTAGACTGAATTCGTGTCTGATTTTAAAGGTATGTTGTGTTAAGTTAATTTTTTTGACCTAGCAGCTCTCAGGTAATGCTACTATGTCCTTGTAGTCAGCTAGTAACTCAGTGAGTTTATTCTTACATTAAAGACGGTCAATCACCTTGAGGTGTGGAATTAATTTAATCATCTCCTGCCTGGTTTGTAATTGTGTTTGTGTTTGTGTAACACTACCAATTGGTAATTGGGTAGGTGGTGTATCAACATCAGTATGGTACACCATGAAATCACAGCGACAACATCTCCTTTTTAAGATTTTGGGTCCGCCAGTTCTGTTAAGAACAAGGATATTGGTTAACCACCTGGTCTAACGATGCTTATGGCAGACTCAAATGACAATTTTTTAACCTTACTGAGTACGTGTTAAGACTGCTGGTATTCTAATCCATTTTTGATGCTAAAATCTCGCATGGGAATTGAATTACTAGGTATGCAACTATCTTGGGATCGTGGACAACCTTCCTCGTGTTTGAGTTTGTTAACACTTTCACGGTTGAGTTTTGTATTGGATGTGAATTTTGAATAATAAGTCTTCGACTATTATTATGCCATCACTCCTCTTTATCAGAATTTGCCACTAGTCAAATAAGAGTGGGGTCGCACCTAGTCCAGCCTCGGCTCCGGGTGTAGCCGAGCAGCATTTGTTTGAACACCAGCGGTGTAAGCCTGATATACTCACTCATCTTAACTGTGTGTTAGCTTGAGTATTGTGTGTATATGATTATGGATGGATTATCAGGGAATATAATTGTCTCTAGGTTGAGTATTGAAACCATAAATATTACTATACCAGAATTAGTGCTTGTTATATCTATAATCACAGCTGATATGTGCTGAATTACATTCCCAGTTTGTTCTTCAAATAATGATATGATGCTACATGTACAGTACTGGAATAACATCCCTGTGTGCTACAATGACAAGTGTGTGTAAAGTGACCATATTCAATGTTACTGATGTATATATATATATATATATAATTATATCCTTAACTTCGTTATAGTTTGATTGTTGTGTGGAAGACAAAGACAAATAAGTAGAACGACCTTTACCCATTAAGACTGTTTGTATTAGTAATGGTCAATATTCTCTGGACCAATTCAAACAATTTGCAACATTCTCAAATTGTTGGAAGAATTCTTCAGGATCAGTTTCTTGAAAATGAGGTACAAGTTTCACATGCTGTGTAATATCAAACGTTTCCCTAATATTTCTTCTATGCTCCTCCTCAGTACTCCACTTAAGCCGAGCTTTCCTTTCAAGCAATGTTAACTGAAATTCTCTCTGTTCTCTTTATCTTCTCTCTCTGTTCTCTTTATCTTCTCTCTCTTTCTCTTTACCTTCTCTCTCTTTCTCTTTCTCTTTTCTCTTTCTAACTCCCGTTCCAGTATCCTAATAGCATGATACTTAGAATCAAAGTTCTAACTCACACAATGATAAAGCGGACTCGTCAAGTACCTCTGTGTTTATAAGGTGACGTAAAACAGCATTTTTCACTTCAGACTTTCTCCAGTGATGTTTAATTTGGACCTCATACTCACGAGCTATTTCAACCCAATCCTCTTTCCTAACATAAGAGTTTAGTAAAGTTATTACTGATGGTTCCATCAGAAATTCTTCTACACTGAAAGGTTCCATTTTGTTTTGTCTTCATGCAACTCAAAGTATTGTCAAACCAGATATTGATAAGTCACAAAATGTATTTAATAAGAACTAACTTGTTCTCTGATTAATACTGTTTACCAATATGAAAATTAAAATCCGGGAAGGCTCTATTTTCTGTTATGCCATCACTCCTCTTTATTAATATTCTGCCACTAGTCAAAATAAGTGGCGAGGCTTGATCGTGATAGCATTGAGAAACACCCCTGCCACTAGTGGTCACATCTATAAGCAGGATAAACCTTATAACAATTCATATTACCTCCCCCAGGCTCTTAATAATAAGCCTCATTAACTC
>NW_024739500.1:0-11742 GCF_018991925.1 Homarus americanus
CCCTCCCCCCCTCCCCACCTCAACATGGGAAAACATATCGTACGATGGTACACTCTTACATAACCTATATTAACCCCTTGTGGTTTATTAAACATACGGAGTCAGAGTTGTCTCTCACAGTTTAATTATGGCTGTTGCTAAAGTGAAGGACAATCATCCAGACTCAGTCATTACAACTTGTGTTCCTCTCGTCATCCTTTTAACACCAAACTTCATTACTATTAAATAATTATTAAAAAGTCGCCAGGCACAGCAGCAACACCTTCCTAAACTTTCTTCGCATTATTATCTAACCTTAACATTAACCAATTAGCATGGCTCCCCATCACGACATAACACACAAAGCTTACGTCAACGTCAATATGGAGAGCCAGCCACAGTGTATAATCCTCTCTCGTCTCCGGTCGGCTTTCCCCAGCATCCGCCGTACTCTCCAGAGCTTCAAACTTTTATACTCCATCGATAGCATTCACTTTTGGTTCATATTATCTCCTCGAAGCTTTGGGGGACAGCGAGTTGTCCCTTGCCCTGTAGCGACGAATGACATGGCGGCCATTCGTGTAACAATCATCACCATCACCTATATTGGCTAACTAACCAAAATGGATATAGGAGGTTGGCTGTTACATTGGATAAATGGTTACCTCAGTAATATTACTATTAGCTATGAAGATGCCATTCTTATACATGCTAAAACTCATCTTGAAATGCAAACTTGTTGACGAATTTGACGCAAGCAGACAAGTGCAAACAGGCATTAGTCAATGTATTGTTTACCATGATGAGATGTATCAAGAGAAACATGTATATGGAGCAAGTAACAAGATCACTAGATTACAAGATGTTGTAACCGCTAGATTAAGTTTAGGATATAAGTACATCCACAATCCAAAGCTTCTTAACAACAACACCCCCCCCCTCCTCCCTGAGGGGGGATATACACTCGCTCAGCCCCTGCATAACAACTGAATTCCTAACAGCATTAAGGAGTGAACACTCGACAAGGTCAGGTTTACATATTTCCCTGTATC
The DNA here is from genome assembly GCF_018991925.1 of Homarus americanus. NCBI lineage: Eukaryota > Metazoa > Arthropoda > Malacostraca > Decapoda > Nephropidae > Homarus > Homarus americanus. The sequence continues at coordinate 1,032 of NW_024739500.1, forward strand.
CAGTATTATGACAGCCGAGACTACTTAATGTAGAAAAGAGTTTTGAATGTTGTCACATCCAATGAATAACAATGTTATATACTGGCACTAAATGTAATTACAAACTGAAATATGTAATTTAACTGTAATTTTTATAATAATCATGTTATCATGACTAAATAATTATGACGAACATTTACCCAGCTGTTTCCTGTGTGCCTTGCCACACTGTCCGTCTTTACTAACGTAACTGACCACCCGTAAGTAATATATTCGTCGTCCTATATTTAACCATATTCATCTTCTTCACAGATTACATGCTCTTCACTTTATATATCTCATAATAATATAGTCCCAGCACACGTCTACCATCTCATTACATACACACATGATATTTCACCACAATTACACAAATACTGATGTAATCATTGTCACCACGGATCTCTCCCGTTGGGCGAGAGAAACTCAAATGCGCAGTACACAACAACCAACTGTGACAAGTACCCCAAAACACACACATAGTCCCTAAACACGTCCATATTATTTGTTATGTACAGGTATAGGGAAATAACAAGAGTGGTATAGCAGAGATAGCTTTAGTCTCAGATATAATTCATGAAGAAGGAACATGCGTTTAACAAGATGACGACTTGACATGGTGGCACGCACCTCAGTGGCAATATAATCCTAATAATATTTCACACACTTCTGTTCAAACTTGACGAGACGATCGAGTGTCAATAGCCAGTGAAACAATGTCTGTATTCACGCATAATCTCTTATGACCCAACGTACTGTAGATTCCACTATGTACTGTACACCGAGGCTTAGCCTATCACTCCCGCCTTGCTGCCCAGCGTGACGACGCTTGTCGTGCTCCGTCCCAGTGCCAAAGAAGGTAGGAGTTTATTGGAAATTTCCTCACCATTTAAATCATTTAATCCATGTTATGCCCCAGGCTCTAGAGCGCTCTAGAGCCTGGGGCATTAGCCTACGTGAGGGGCCGGCTGACGGGACGTCGCCCCAGTCTTTGTAGCCAATCCCACCACCACCACTGTCACCACCACTGTCACCACTGCCACCACCACTGTCACCACTGCCACCACCACCAGTCACCACTGACACCACCACTGTCACAACTGCCACCACCACTGCCACCACCACCACTGTCACCACTGCCACCACCACCGCCACCACCACTGCCACCACCACCACTGTCACCACCGCCAATTAACTTGTCAGAATTGCCACCACTGCCACCGCCAATTGCTGCCACCACCACCCACTGCCTTCACCACCACTGTCACCACTACCACCACCACTGTCACCACCACCACTGCCACCAACACTGCCACCACTGCCACCACCACTACTGTCACCACCACCACTGTCACCACTGCCACCACCACCACTGCACCACTGCCAGCACCACCACTACCACCACCACTGTCAGCACCAGCACCACCACCACTACCACCACTGTCACTACCACCACCACCAGTGTCACCAACACAACCACCACTACCACCACTACGTCTTAGTCTGTGAAAAATATAACCTTACAGGGATAGATCCAAGCACACTTGGTAGGCAATGGTACAACACTTTATCTCTAATGACAAGATAGCTGATATACTAAGGCTGTATCACAGTTGGCATCTAGTACCTAATCAAAATTCTATGTACCGATGTAAACAAACAATGTACAGGAAATACTCTGTAACATTCATTGGCATAATATCAAAATCACTGGGGTCTGATAAACACCCTTGTGACCTCTACTCTGTAACCCTTTGTGCGCTACCGCTCACAGGATGCGTATGGGGTGCACAATAAACTAGGTGCTGTCTGCTGCAAAATTCAAAATCACCATCATCACCACCAACACCATCACTACCATCAACATCACCATCAACATCATCACCATCAAAACCATCATCACCACCACCATCAACACCATCACCAGCATCACCACCCTCACAATCACCACCACCTTCACCATAACCATCACCACCAACCTCACCATCACCACCATCACCACCACCACCCTCTTCATCTCCACCACCATCACCATCAGTAACACCACCACGGCCACCACCATTATCATTACCCTCACCATCATCACCACCACCACCACCCTCTCCATCACCACCACCTGCACCATCATCACCACCACCACCCTTTCCATCATCACCACTGTCCTCACCATCACTACCACCCCCTCACCATCAGCATCATCACCACCACCATCATCACCCTCACAAACACCACCACCATCACCACCACCATTATCACCACCACCCTCATCGTCACCATCTCACCATCCTCACCAAAATCGGGAGGCAGATTAATTCAGGGCAGGATGCAAATGCACTACAGGAGGATTGAAATAAACTGCAGGAGTGGTCAGAAAATGGCAAATGAAATTCAACACCAGCAAGTGCAGCGTGCTTAATATTGGAAGAACAAATACTGTCAATGTATACAGCCTTAACAACTTCAACCTAGGGAAGTTGACTTGTGAAAGAGACCTAGGGGTACTTGTAAGCCCGGACCTACGGCCTAGAAAACAGTGCGTTAATGTTCGAAATAAAGCAGAGTATTAGGTTTTATATCTAGAAGTGTAAATAATAAGAGTGCAGAGGTCTTATTGCAAATATAACTTGCGCTAGTCAGGCCGCACCTCGATTATGCTGTTCAGTTCTGGTGTCCTTATTATAGAATGGATATAAATTCACTGGAGTCGGTGCAGCGAAGAATGACGAAAATGATTCCGGGACTTAGAAACCTTCCATATCAAGATAGATTATAGAAACTAAACTTGCATTCCCTAGAAAGACGATGAGTGCGGGGAGATATGATAGAAGTATTTAAGTGGGTGAAAGGAATCATTAAAGGTGATATAGATAAAGTTCTTATAATATCCGAGCAGGATAGGACTCGGAGCAACGGATTTAAGGTGGATAAGTTTAGGTTAAGGAGGGAGATAGGAAGAAACTGGTTCACAAATAGGGTGGTGGACGAGTGGAACAACTTTGTAGTAAGTGCTGGAACGCTGGAAAGTTTTAAAAGGAGGCTGGATAGATTCATGGATGGTAGAGAGTGGTAGTAACTCTCGACAGGAGCTGCCATGCACAGGCCAACCGGCCTATTGCAGACTCTTATTTTCTTATGTTTCTTATCCTCACCAACACCACCATCATTATCACTATCACCACCACCATCACCACTCACCAACACCACCATCAGCATCACCCCCAGCTTCATCATCACCACCACCACCATCAGCATAACCATTAATAACACCACCCTCACCACCACCAATGCCACCACCCTCTCCACCACCACCACCATTAGCATCACCACCAGCTGCACCATCAGCATCACCTTTAACAACACCACTCTCACCACCACCACCACCCTCTCCACCATCATCACCACCAGCTTCACCATCAGCATCACCATTAATAACACCACTCTCACCACCACCAATGCCACCACCCTCTCCACCATCATCACCACCAGCTGCACCATCAGCATCACCATTGGATAATATCATCTACTCACCACCACCACCACCATCGCCACCACCCTTCCACCACTCTCACCACCACCTATGCCACCACCCTCTCCACCATCATCACCACCAGCTGCACCATCAGCATCACCATTAATAACACCACCATCATCACCACCAACTTTTCCTATATCCAGTAATGTGTAACGCGGTGTAATAGAGAACATGTTGTAGTATTGGTTGAACACAGTACAGGAGAGTAAAGGTTTTATGTGTACAGTCATCGGCCTTCATGTTGTTTATCTTCTCTATTATATTACACTAGTTATTTATGTAGTATTACATCTTAGCATCTAAAGTCTTTAATGAAGACTGTAGTTTAGGTTAGTACATACACTAATAATTAATCAACAAGTAAAAGATAGAGATTAGAGACAGAATATGAAGAGCCATTTGGCGTGACTGACTCAACAATGGAGTTGTTCGGGCGCTCACTCACCTTTTGGGATTGGTACTGTGTTGATTATATTACTGACTCGGTATTGGAGACAATTAGTATTGAACACTGAACGAGAACACAAAATAGACACTCATGTCACCACTGACTGGGTCTGACTAGTGAGGTTGTGTTGTGCTATCTGTGTGGATGTCTTCACATCCTCTCCCAAGAACGATTCTACTCCTAGCTCTTACACATATCTATGAGGCTATACAATAGAGGTTAAATCGCCTTGTAGTGTTGTTTTCCGGTGTAATATAGGCTGCCAACTCGTATATTTGGAAGGTCTTTGTGTGGTGACCGTGTGTAGTGTGTGGTGACCGTGTGTAGCTTGTGGTGACTGCGTGTAGTGTGTGGTGTGGGTGTGTCATGACTGTGTGTGTGTGTGGTGAGGTCACAGGTGTCCCCAGTGTGTAACACCGTAGAAGGCAGTTATCACCATCGTTGTATCTACACAGGAAACCATAAATTTATAACGCTGAACGTCCCCACACCACACTACTCCTCAGGGCCAGATTAAGCCATGGTGAGGCTATTTTTTTTGTCTTTCTTTTGTAGAGAAAGGAAGGGTGAAAGAAGATTAGAGGTGTGGGAAGGAAGTTATAGTTCGGAAATTGAAGAATTTTAGGAGGAGGTAAGAGAGGGTGGGCTGACCGCCTAGCTAAGCTAATAGTGTGTTAGGGTTGTGTCATGGGTTAGTTATTGTCTGTCGGTACAGGCACTAAGCATCCTATCCTGTCCCATATATGGGTGTTTTAAGAGCCTTATTTCATATTCTGCCGACCCTACTGGCTGATGCTGGTCTAGGGAGGTTGTCTATTGCCTGGCCGTGTAGATCGGGGGTGGTAATGGACCTTTTGAGATTTGGTAATTTTTTGGGAACCATGTATAGTTGTTGTCGTTATCTGGTGGGAGTCTTTGAAGGAGTTGTTGCTCTGAACGTTCTATCTTTTGCCAGATTCTGCTGGCCAGGGTGTACAGCTGCTGGTTGATGGACGTCATTCTCAGATCTCTATGTATCTCGGCTGTGGTTCTGGTGAAGGGATATCTTTCGCCTGTGACGAATCTTAAGGCTTCGTTTTGAACCACCTGTAATTTTAATATTTGAGTGGTGGTCATAGTATGAAGAGGTATTTCTGGGTAAGTTAATATCGGTGTGATAACTGATGTCACCAGACGGAGTTTTGTTTTCTCAGAAGGTGTGAGGGGGCGAGAGAAGGCGCAAGGGGGGGCGTGAGGGAAGTGGGACGAAAGCATGGCGAGGGTGAGGGGGGGGGAAGCAGACGGCAGAGGGATGAATGACTGGCCACAAATGCAAGAGGAGGATGGAAGACGGCGAACTCACTTTACCTGGAGACCTGACATCGATAAGTGCAACGACAGTGCAAAAAGGTAAGATTGACTGGGAGTGAATACACTGGTTGATTACAAGTTAGTGTGTGTGTGTGTGTGTGTGTGTGTGTGTGTATGTGTGTGTGTATGTGTGTGTGTATGTGTGTGTGTGTGTGTGTGTATGTGTGTGTGTGTGTGTGTGTTTTGTAACATGATGCACGACCTTTTGACCTTTCACATTCCGACCTTAACTCTGAAAAACACACACATACAGACATACACACACACACACACACACACATACATATATAAAAACTCGTTTCTGATACAATTCAACTCTGGTGTACATAGACATGAGGCACCTGGAGTGTAGATATATCTCTGCATTGAGAAAGTTTTACAGACAAGTGTATCACAAGTTGAGAGAGAAAGAGAGAGAGAATATCAGTAACCAAGCATCACAAAAACTCGCCTCCGGGTTCTCTTCTATACACAAATCTGCCTTCAATACTTCCTCACAAATTTCAATCAATAGTCGAACAATGTTTATAGATGTCCTCTCAACAAATGCCTAGCCCATAAGCCCAACTTAATCTAATCCAACTTAACTCAACGTAACCTAATCCAACCCAACCTAATCTATAGAGTCCAATCTAACCACACCAAAACTAACCCAACCCAACCTAAACTGACCCAACCCAACCTAAACTGACCCAACCCAACCTAAACTGACCCAACCCAACCTAAACTGACCCAACCCAACCTAAACTGACTCAACCCAACCTAAACTGACCCAACCCAACCTAAACTGACCCAACCCAACCTAAACTGACCCAACCCAACCTAAACTGACAGCAACCTAAATATGACAACTAAACTGATGACAACCTATTGTTAATAACCCTAAACCAGTAACGTGACTGACCTCGTGATGACCTAAAACATTGACCAACTCATTTGTTGATGACCTAGGCGGTGACAGCTGTGACCCCGACGGCCCAACCTAAACCCAACCCCTCATTGGTAATGGCACTGAGCGGTGACAACCCTCATTGATGACTGACTAGGCAGGCCCAATGACCCTGAGCATTAATTGACTCATTGATGACAGCCTGGGCTAATGACCCGGCCTAGGCGGTGACCCAGCCCTGTGAAGCTGATGACCAGTAAGCGGCCGCCTTCTGTTGACCCAAAACGACCTAAACTAAAACCAATTTAACTCAGCCAAACCACAACCAAACTAACACAACCCAACATAACCAAACCCAACGTAAACTAACCCAACTCAACCAAACCTAACTGTGCATTAATGAGCTAAATTTACACCAAAACACGTGTGTCTAATGTTCATCAGGTTGATTACAGTGACTTCAAACAAACACAATAACAACTAGTTCTTCAATGTCCAGTGTTGACAGTCCAGGGAGTCACTAAGCGTTCACCTTTCACTCTGACTTCTAATATTTACCATCACGTGTTCGGTCTACATTATCATTAGCGTGTGTGTGTCCGTCCCACTAGCCAATGTAGCAAGTTTAAAAGCGGAGTCAGTCCATCAACTTCTCCGATTACACACACACACACACACACACACACATATACAGTATATGCAAGTAAATCACTGTAGGTGCGCGTGATCTAGGTATATGCTGATAACCACAAGGAAAGAAGAAAACACGAAGTTCCCAAGAGCTTTCGTGTAATTCACATCTTCAGGGGTGAGTACAGACTAAAGAGAAATACAAATCAAGGTGTATATATACAGAGGAGGGTGAGGCCAGGTCCACAATGGTCAGGTATTAGGTAATGACCCTACTAATCTTTAAATAGCACACAACAACGGTTGGTGGCATTAAGTCCAGAGGCTGTAGTGACCCAACACTTATACACCTAGACACAATCTTCTTAATTACAAAATTATCCCACAGTTTGTACATGCCGTACTCAAATTCCATGTTAGATAGCTAGTATGTTTAATAAGACTAAGATTATAATGTTCCTACATCAATTGAATTCCTACAAGGTAATATTGAGGCATTATCCCAGTCAATGCCATGCTTATTATCCCTCAAATGAACAAACAGAGCATTGGATTCCTGGCCTGTCCTAACACTATATTTATGTTGTTTAAGTCTAGTTACAAGATCTTTACCTGTCTGGCCTGAGTAAAACATATTACATTCCTTGCAAGGAACCTTATAAATGCAGCCACCTGTATTGTTGGGGGAGTTCTTGATTAACATTTGTTTAACAGTGCATGAGTTTTTAAATGCCACATTGACGTTCCAGGTTTATAGTTGTAACGGAATTTGAGAGAAATTTTTGTGAAATGGTATTACTAAGAGATTCTTATGGTCATGGGTGGGCTTGGGATCAGTTCTATAAAAAGATTTCTTAGTAATGTTCAGGCATCTGTCTATGAAAGATCTAGGGTATTTAAGGTTTGAGCCAATATTATAGATGTATTTATATTCCTCATCAATGAATTCTGGGCTGCAAATTCCGGGCTACAGTCCACTCGCTGTGAAAGTCGTTGGTAAAGAATTGTAACCTTTATTGTGTTGCCCACCAGCGATAGTTCACACCCCCTCTCATTTGCATCCTATAGCCATTAGTCACCTCTCTCCATTTCTCTTGTTCTCGCCTCTCTTACTACACCAACCATGAAAATACTACATTTCATTTGTAACATAACAAACCCTTGACGTAGTCCGACTCTCACGGGGAACAGTTTCTCTCTTCCAACCATACTCTGACATATAATTCTTTCCCTTTACAGTATATAAAACTCACAACAACATGCAACACTCTTCCATTTGACGTATATTTGTAATACCTCTACTTTTCCATCAACATTTTTTTTTACATACATACATACATACTACTACAACTACTTTGCTGTCACTCGGAATCGAGTATGACCAAAGAGACCGATACGGGACTTTCAGCGTCGATCACATTCGTTGTACGTGTAGAGGGCTCCATCTGCCGCGGGAGCGGCAGCGTCTTTCCGGCGTTGGCGCTTGTCTGCCTCGGTTTGCAGTCGGGCTAACGAGAAAGTATTGACACCTTCTCGTGTGGTGCTCCCCCAAGCTATTAGTGTACATATTAACTGTTATATGTGTGTGTGTGTGTGTGTGTGTGTGTGTGTGTGTGTGTGTGTGTGTAGGGATGGCGATAGTCCAATATTTCTAGCTTTGGGAGATCGAAAACTCTCACTTTCACAAAAAGAAATATTGGTTTACTGTTTGTGTAAAAAGCTAATGTATTTGTTTTCCCTTAAGGCCTCACAACACTAATCATTTGTGTTAATAAAAGTAATATTTCCAGCATTGGTGATGTGATGTTACGCTAATTGTTTTATTGTGCGCCTCCACTGTGCTCTCGACCTTGCTGGGATTATGGTACAACACATCAGCTTTACATTTGCAAAACCGAGTGTAGTGCGAATAAGCTTTACCGCATTTAGTGTCGGAACAAACTCCCTCATACAAGCTCTTGATTAGCTCACTACCCAGCCTAGAAACTTAACAACTGCTGTCCATATTAACCTGGATTTGTTCACTTGGGTACTGGACCCACTTAATGTGTGTAGCTGATGGCTGATCACTTAATGTTTGTAGCTGATGGCTGATCACTTAATGTTTGTAGCTGATGGCTGATCACTTAATGTTTGTAGCTGATGGCTGATCACTTAATGTATGTAGCTGATGGCTGATCACTTAATGTGTGTAGCTGATGGCTGATCACTTAATGTTTGTAGCTGATGGCTGATCACTTAATGTTTGTAGCTGATGGCTGATCACTGTATGTTTGTAGCTGATGGCTGATCACTTAATGTTTGTAGCTGATGGCTGATCACTTAATGTTTGTAGCTGATGGCTGATCACTTAATGTTTGTAGCTGATGGCTGATCACTTGATGTATCTAGCCGAGTAAGTACCAGCCAACAGCATAACGAAGGTCTTACAGATGTAGAATGATCGGGTGTCGTAAATTCTCCAACTCAATAAAAACAAGATAGATGATACAACTTTTATACTGTTTTTTGTCCTGTGGGAAGCGTTCCACCAAATAACCTCAGACCATGACCTTTCTGACAAGATCCTGGAGACGGAAAGTAAAGGTGAAGAATATTGTAAAAAAAAGTAATAGCGTTCATAGGTATCATAAAATAGTTATTTCTTTAGGGTAATAAATAAACCACTGCTGTAATTACTATCGGGTGTGTTTGATGGTTAGGTTAGGTTAGTTGGCAGCCAGTGTTAAAGGCTGGGCTGGGCTGGGCGTGTTGAAGAAGGTTGGCAGCGATTCTTCTCCCCACCTCAGAAGGTCAGGCGGTAGAGGCTCACAGCGTTGTTTACCTCCATGAGGAACTAAGTTGTTTTCTTCCTCAGCTTTGGTTTCATAAACTTCGATTTTTCAGAATATAAATTGCACGATTTGTTCCAAGAACAAGATGATCCTAGAAAAAAGTTACGTGTTTTTTCTCTTATCATCCCTAAAATAGTTTATCTGTAAGAGTTTAAATGACGTCGATGTATTTCTTACTATAATGTGCCGGTATCTGTCTGGCTATTGGTTGGTTGGGGCGTAAGATAGGTCTCAGTTAGATCACAGGTAGCTGTATTGTTCATAAGAATTACCTTTTGATGGATGAGTGTAATATGTGCTTAAAGAAGAGCAGAAATATTATTATAGAGTGAAATATTATAATGAATGATGCAGTAATTCTAGTCTTGTTCTATCAAAGACAAAACAATGTGTGTGTGTATGGAAATATTGATCATATGAAGATTAAACCCACTAACACCAACCCAACCCAACCTAACCTAACCCAACCTAGTTAGGATATTGCCATCGTTCAAATTCAATCACTTTAAATGCGTGTACAAAACGACCAACTGTGTACAAAGGGATCAAAAGCTATACCAAACGACCAATGTCCTTTAAGACAAACATTTGCTCACCATTCATCATACTTATGGAGACAGCTGACCCAATATTCCCTCCTCAGAGCCACACCATCCTTCATAACGTCTTAGATTCAGTGAAGTGTGTCAGTCAGTCTCCTCAGCGGTGCTCATCATCAGTGTATATTGTGTAGGAAAGTGTATAAGATGATGAGAATGAACTATGGAACTACCTGAAGATTAGACAACCCAGCTTATTTCACTTGATGGTTAAACACCTTGCGACTATCTGGGGGGTTAGGTTAGGATAAGTCGTCATATTAGGTTAGGTTAGGATAAGTCGTCATATTAGGTTAGGTTAGGTTAGGGTAAGTCGTCATATTAGGTTAGGTTAGGTTAGGTTAGGGTAAGTCGTCATATTAGGTTAGGTTAGGGTAAGTCGTCATATTAGGTTAGGTTAGGTTAGGTTAG
>NW_024739501.1:0-17691 GCF_018991925.1 Homarus americanus
GCAGTGGGTGTCTTTCCAGGGGCGGCAGGGTCTCTGCCAGGGGCTACGGCGCCCCCAGGGGCCCTTCCACATGCAGCATCGCCCCAAGAACTTCATTGTTTTGTCATACGTTTTGCATTCGTCCAGAAATCCCTTACTTAACTGTGATTGGTGGAGCAAGATGTAACGTCATCAAATTACAGCCAATAGGAGAACAGAGCAATCAGTCAGCACAACACCCCAACTTATGCTTTGCTGTTGGATATTTATTCTCCTTTCACTTTTTAAACTCTGGGAGATATGACGTTAAATAAAATACACACTGCCCATAGCATTTTCAGTATTATCGCAACCTGAACAATGAAAAGGAGAATAAATATCCAACAGCAAAGCATAAGTTGGGGTGTTGTGCTGACTGGTTGCTCTGTTTTCCTATTGGCTGTATTTTGATGACGTTACCTCTTATTCCACCAATCACAGTTAAGTAAGAGATTACTGAAAGAATGCAATATTTACGACACCAGTATCCATTTTTTGGGGCGCCGCCTCCCCTAGGAGGACCTATTGTGAGCCACAGGCGTTGGCAGGGTCCCTGGGAGCAGTGGCGCCCTCCTAGTGGCAGTGGGTGTCTTTCCAGGGGCGGCAGGATCTCTGCCAGGGGCGACGGCGCCCCTAGGGGCCCTTCCACATGCAGCTTTACCCCAAGAACTTCATATTTTTGTCGTACATTTTGCATTCGTCCAGTAATCCCTTACTTAAACGTGATTGGTGGAGTAAGATGTGGCGTCATAAAATTACAGCCAATAGGAGAACAGAGCAATCAGTCAGCACAACACCCCAACTTATGCTTTGCTGTTGGATATTTATTCTCGTTTCACTATTTTAAACTCTGGGAGATATGATGTTAAATAAAATACACACTGCCCATAGCATTTTCAGTATTATCGCAACCTGAACAATGAAAAGGAGAATAAATATCCAACAGCAAGGCATAAGTTGGGGTGTTGTGCTGACTGGTTGCTCTGTTTTCCTATTGGCTGTAATTTGATGACGTTACCTCTTATTCCACCAATCACAGTTAAGTAAGAGATTACTGAAAGAATGCAATATTTACGACACCAGTATCCATTTTTTGGGGGCGCCGCCTCCCCTAGGAGGAACTATTGTGAGCCACAGGCGTTGGCAGGGTCCCTGGGAGCAGTGGCGCCCTCCTAGTAGCAGTGGGTGTCTTTCCAGGGGCGGCAGGATCTCTGCCAGGGGCGACGGCGCCCCCAGGGGCCCTTCCACATGCAGCTTTACCCCAAGAACTTCATATTTTTGTCGTACATTTTGCATTCGTCCAGTAATCCCTTACTTAAACGTGATTGGTGGAGTAAGATGTGACGTCATAAAATTACAGCCAATAGGAGAACAGAGCAATCAGTCAGCACAACACCCCAGCTTATGCTTTGCTGTTGGATATTTATTCTCGTTTCACTATTTTAAACTCTGGGAGATATGATGTTAAATAAAATACACACTGCCCATAGCATTTTCAGTATTATCGCAACCTGAACAATGAAAAGGAGAATAAATATCCAACAGCAAAGCATAAGTTGGGGTGTTGTGCTGACTGGTTGCTCTGTTTTCCTATTGGCTGTAATTTGATGACGTTACCTCTTATTCCACCAATCACAGTTAAGTAAGAGATTACTGACAGAATGCAATATTTACGACACCAGTATCCATTTTTTTGGGGCGCCGCCTCCCCTAGGAGGACCTATTGTGAGCCACAGGCGTTGGCAGGGTCCCTGGGAGCAGTGGCGCCCTCCTAGTGGCAGTGGGTGTCTTTCCAGGGGCGGCAGGATCTCTGCCAGGGGCGACGGCGCCCCCAGGGGCCCTTCCACATGCAGCTTTACCCCAAGAACTTCATATTTTGTCGTACATTTGCATTCGTCCAGTAATCCCTTACTTAAGCATTGATTGGTGGGTAAGATGTGACGTCATAAATTACGTATCGGAGAACAGAGCAATCCCAGTCAACTGTACCCCAACTTATGCTTTGCTGTTGGATATTTATTCTCGTTTCACTATTTTAAACTCTAGGAGATATGATGTTAAATAAAATACACACTGCCCATAGCATTTTCAGTATTATCGCAACCTGAACAATGAAAAGGAGAATAAATATCCAACAGCAAAGCATAAGTTGGGGTGTTGTGCTGACTGGTTGCTCTGTTTTCCTATTGGCTGTAATTTGATGACGTTACCTCTTATTCCACCAATCACAGTTAAGTAAGAGATTACTGAAAGAATGCAATATTTACGACACCAGTATCCATTTTTTTGGGGCGCCGCCTCCCCTAGGAGGACCTATTGTGAGCCACAGGCCTTGGCAGGGTCCCTGGGAGCAGTGGCGCCCTCCTAGTGGCAGTGGGTGTCTTTCCAGGGGCGACGGCGCCCCCAGGGGCCCTTCCACATGCAGCTTTACCCCCAAGAACTTCATATTTTTGTCGTATATTTTGCATTCGTCCAGTAATCCCTTACTTAAACGTGATTGGTGGAGTAAGATGTGACGTCATAAAATTACAGCCAATAGGAGAACAGAGCAATCAGTCAGCACAACACCCCAACTTATGCTTTGCTGTTGGATATTTATTCTCGTTTCACTGCCCATAGCATTTTCAGTATTATCGCAACCTGAACAATGAAATGGAGAATGAATATCCAACAGCAAAGCATAAGTTGGGGTGTTGTGCTGACTGGTTGCTCTGTTTTCCTATTGGCTGTAATATGATGACGTTACCTCTTATTCCACCAATCACAGTTAAGTAAGAGATTACTGAAAGAATGCAATATTTACGACACCAGTATCCATTTTTTTGGGGCGCCGCCTCCCCTAGGAGGACCTATTGTGAGCCACAGGCGTTGGCAGAGTCCCTGGGGCAGTAGCGCCCTCCCTGGTAACGATGGAATTGTCTTTCCGGGGCAGCAGGATCTCTGCCAGGGGCGACAACGCCCCAGGGCCCTTCACGCTTGGCTTACCCCAGAACTTCATATTTTTAGCCAAATGCATTTGCGTGCGTCCAGTAATCCCTTACTTAAGCGTGATTGGTGCCAGGTAAGATGTGAAAACGTCATAAAGTACAACCAATAAGAAACAGAGCAATCAGTCAGCACAACACCCCAACTTATGCTTTGCTGTTGGATATTTATTCTCGTTTCCTTATTTTAAACTCACAAATATGATGTTAAATAAAATACACACTGCCCATAGCATTTTCAGTATTATCGCAACCTGAACAATGAAAAGGAGAATAAATATCCAACAGCAAAGCATAAGTTGAGGTGTTGTGCTGACTGGTTGCTCTGTTTTCCTATTGGCTGTAATTTGATGACGTTACCTCTTATTCCACCAATCACAGTTAAGTAAGAGATTACTGAAAGAATGCAATATTTACGACACCAGTATCCATTTTTTTGGGGCGCCGCCTCCCCTAGGAGGACCTATTGTGAGCCACAGGCGTTGGCAGGGTCCCTGGGAGCAGTGGCGCCCTCCTAGTGGCAGTGGGTGTCTTTCCAGGGGCGGCAGGATCTCTGCCAGGGGCGACGGCGCCCCCAGGGGCCCTTCCACATGCAGCTTTACCCCAAGAGCTTCATATTTTTGTCAAACATTTTGCATTCGTCCAGTAATCCCTTACTTAAACGTGATTGGTGGAGTAAGATGTGACGTCATAAAATTACAGCCAATAGGAGAACAGAGCAATCAGTCAGCACAACACCCCAACTTATGTGCTTTGCTGTTGGATATTTATTCTCGTTTCACTATTTTAAACTCTGGGAATATGATGTTAAATAAATACACACACCCATAGCATTTTCAGGTATTATACTTAACCTAGACAATGAAAGGAGAATAAATATCCAACAGCAAAGCATAAACGGGGTGTTGCTGACTAGTTGCTCTGTTTTTCCTATTAGCTGTAATTTGGTAGCGTTACCTCTTATTCCACCAATCACAGTTAAGTAAGAGATTACTGAAAGAATGTAATATTTACGACACCAGTATCCATTTTTTTGGGGCGCCGCCTCCCCTAGGAGGACCTATTGTGAGCCACAGGCGTTGGCAGGGTCCCTGGGAGCAGTGGCGCCCTCCTAGTGGCAGTGGGTGTCTTTCCAGGGGCGGCAGGATCTCTGCCAGGGGCGACGGCGCCCCCAGGGGCCCTTCCACATGCAGCTTTACCCCCAAGAACTTCATATTTTTGTCGTACATTTTGAATTCGTCCAGTAATCCCTTACTTAAACGTGATTGGTGGAGTAAGATATGACGTCATAAAATTACAGCCAATAGGAGAACAGAGCAATCAGTCAGCACAACACCCCAACTTATGCTTTGCTGTTGGATATTTATTCTCGTTTCACTATTTTAAACTGTGGGAGATATGATGTTAAAATAAAATACACACTGCCCATAGCATTTTCAGTATTATCGCCTGAACAATGAAAAGGAGAATAAATATCCAGCAGCAAAAACTGTTCAATGACATTACCTCTTATTCCACTAATCACAGTTAAGTAAGAGATTACTGAAAGAATGCAATATGTACGACACTATTATCCATTTTTTGGGGGCGCCGCCTCCCCTAGGAGGACCTATTGTGAGCCACAGGCCTTGGCAGGGTCCCTGGGAGCAGTGGCGCCCTCCTAGTGGCAGTGGGTGTCTTTCCAGGGGCGGCAGGGTCTCTGCCAGGGGCGACGGCGCCCCCAGGGGCCCTTCCACATGCAGCTTTACCCCCAAGAACTTCATATTTTTGTCGTACATTTTGCATTCGTCCAGTAATCCCTTACTTAAACGTGATTGGTGGAGTAGATGTGACGTCATAATTACACAGCCAATAGGAGAACAGAGCAATCAGTCAGCACAACACCCCAACTTATGCTTTGCTGTTGGATATTTATTCTCGTTTCACTATTTTAAAATCTGGGAGATATGATGTTAAATAAAATACACACATAGCATTTTCAGTATTATCGCAACTTGAACAATGAAATGGAGAATAAATATCCAACAGCAAATAATAAGTTGGGGTGTTGTGCTGACTGGTTGCTCTGTTTTCCTATTGGCTGTAATTTGATGACGTTACCTCTTATTCCACCAATCACAGTTAAGTAAGAGTTTACTGAATGAATGCAATATGTACGACACCATTATCCATTTTTTGGGGGCGCCGCCTCCCCTAGGAGGACCTATTGTGAGCCACAGGCCTTGGCAGGGTCCCTGGGAGCAGTGGCGCCCTCCTAGTGGCAGTGGGTGTCTTTCCAGGGGCGGCAGGGTCTCTGCCAGGGGCGACGGCGCCCCCAGGGGCCCTTCCACATGCAGCTTTACCCCAAGAACTTCATATTTTTGTCGTACATTTTGCATTCGTCCAGTAATCCCTTACTTAAACGTGATTGGTGGAGTCAGATGTGACGTCATAAAATTACAGCCAATAGGAGAACAGAGCAATCAGTCAGCACAACACCCCAACTTATGCTTTGCTGTTGGATATTTATTCTCGTTTCACTATTTTTATACTCTGGGAGATATGACGTTAAATAAATACACACTGCCCATAGCATTTTCAGTATTATCGCAACCTGAACAATGAAAAGGAGAATAAATATCAACGGAAACTTGCTCAAGTTAGGATGTTATTCTTCCACCAATCACGAATAAACAATTGAATGCAATATTTACGACACAAGTATCCATTTTTTTGGGGCACCGCCTCCCCTAGGAGGACCTATTGTGAGCCACAGGCGTTGGCAGGGTCCCTGGGAGCAGTGGCGCCCTCCTAGTGGCAGTGGGTGTCTTTCCAGGGGCGGCAGGATCTCTGCCAGGGGCGATGGCGCCCCCAGGGGCCCTTCCACATGCAGCTTTACCCCAAGAACTTCATATTTTTGTCGTACATTTTGCATTCGTCCAGTAATCCCTTACTTAAACGTGATTGGTGGAGTAAGATGTGACGTCATAAAATTACAGCCAATAGGAGAACAGAGCAATTAGTCAGCACAACACCCCAACTTATGCTTTGCTGTTGGATATTTATTCTCATTTCACTATTTTAAACTCTGGGAGATATGATGTTAAATAAAATACACACTGCCCATAGCATTTTCAGTATTATCGCAACCTGAACAATGAAAAGGAGAATAAATATCCAACAGCAAAGCATAAGTTGGGGTGTTGTGCTGACTGGTTGCTCTGTTTTCCTATTGGCTGTAATTTGATGATGTTACCTCTTATTCCACCAATCACAGTTAAGTAAGAGATTACTGAATGAATGCAATATTTACGACACCAGTATCCATTTTTTTGGGGCGCCGCCTCCCCTAGGAGGACCTATTGTGAGCCACAGGCGTTGGCAGGGTCCCTGGGAGCAGTGGCGCCCTCCTAGTGGCAGTGGGTGTCTTTCCAGGGGCGGCAGGATCTCTGCCAGGGGCGACGGCGCCCCCAGGGGCCCTTCCACATGCAGCTTACCCCAAGAACTTCATATATTTTTGTCGACATTTTTGGTATCTGTCCAGTAATCCTTACTTAAACGTGATTAGGAGTGGAAGATGTGATGTACCGCTGTTTCACAGAGAACAGAGCAATCAGTCAGCACAACACCCCAACTTTATGCTTTGGTTGAAGCTGGATATTTATTCTCGTTTCACTATTTTAAACTGAGATATGATGTTAAATAAATACACATTGCCCATAGCATTTTCGTGCATATTCTAACCTGTTCAATGAAATGGAGAATAAATATCCAACAGCAAAGCATAAGTTGGGGTGTTGTGCTGACTGGTTGCTCTGTTTTCCTATGGCTTTAATTTGATGACGTTACCTCTTATTCCACTAATCACAGTTAAGTAAGAGATTACTGAAAGAATGCAATATGTACGACACCATTATCCATTTTCTGGGGGCGCCGCCTCCCCTAGGGGGACCTAGTGTGAGCCACAGGCCTTGGCAGGGTCCCTGGGAGCAGTGGCGCCCTCCTAGTGGCATTGGGTGTCTTTCCAGGGGCGGCAGGGTCTCTGCCAGGGGCGACGGCGCCCCCAGGGGCCCTTCCACATGCAGCTTTACCCCAAGAACTTCATATTTTTGTCGTACATTTTGCATTCGTCCAGTAATCCCTTACTTAAACGTGATTGGTGGAGTAAGATGACGTCATAAAATTGCTGTTTCAATAGAGAACAGAGCAATCATCAGCACAAGAACACCCAACTTATGCTTTCTGCTGTTGATATTTATTCTCGTTTCACTATTTTAAACTCTTGGGAGATATGATAACAGTACACACTGCCCAGTAGTATTTTCAGTATTATCGCAACCTGAATATTAAAAGGAAATAAATATTCAACAGCAAAGAGTTAGCGTTGTGTTGACTGGTTGTTTGTTTTGTTGGCTGTAATTTGATGACGCCTTTATCCACCAATCACAGTTATGAAGAGGACACGAAAGAATGCAATATTTCATTTACACCAGTATCCATTTTTTGGGGCGCCGCCCCTAGAGGGCTCCATTGTGAGCCATAGGCGCGGCAGGTCCCTGGGGAGCAGTGGCGCCCCTCCCAAGTCGCAGTAGTGCCTTTCCAGGGGCGGCAGGAGTCTTCTGCCAGGGCGACGGCGGTTTCTAGGGCCCTTCCACATGCAGCTTTACCCCAAGAACTTCATATTTTTGTCGTACATTTTGCATTCGTCCAGTAATCCCTTACTTAAACGTGATTGGTGGAGTAAGATGTGACGTCATAAAATTACAGCCAATAGGAGAACAGAGCAATTAGTCAGCACAACACCCCAACTTATGCTTTGCTGTTGGATATTTATTCTCGTTTCACTATTTTAAACTCTGGGAGATATGATGTTAAATAAAATACACACTGCCCATAGCATTTTCAGTATTATCGCAACCTGAACAATGAAAAGGAGAATAAATATCCAACAGCAAAGCATAAGTTGGGGTGTTGTGCTGACTGGTTACTCTGTTTTCCTATTGGCTGTAATTTGATGACGTTACCTCTTATTCCACCAATCACAGTTAAGTAAGAGATTACTGAAAGAATGCAATATTTACGACACCAGTATCCATTTTTTTGGGGCGCCTCCCCTAGGAGGACCTATTGTGAGCCACAGGCCTTGGCAGGGTCCCAGGGAGCAGTGGCGCCCTCCTAGTGGCAGTGGGTGTCTTTCCAGGGGCGGCAGGGTCTCTGCCAGGGGCGACGGCGCCCCCAGGGGCCCTTCCACATGCAGCTTTACCCCAAGAACTTCATATTTTTGTCGTACATTTTGCATTCGTCCAGTAATCCCTTACTTAAACGTGATTGGTGGGGTAAGATGTGACGTCATAAAATTACAGCCAATAGGAGAACAGAGCAATCAGTCAGCACAACACCCCAACTTATGCTTTGCTGTTGGATATTTATTCTAGTTTCACTATTTTAAACTCTGGGAGATATGATGTTAAATAAAATACACACTTCCCATAGCATTTTCAGTATTATCGCAACCTGAACAATGAAAAGGAGAATAAATATCCAACAGCAAAGCATAAGTTGGGGTGTTGTGCTGACTGGTTGCTCTGTTTTCCTATTGGCTGTTATTTGATGACGTTACCTCTTATTCCACCAATCACAGTTAAGTAAGAGATTACTGAAAGAATGCAATATTTACGACACCAGTATCCATTTTTTTGGGGCGCCGCCTCCCCTAGGAGGACCTATTGTGAGCCACAGGCGTTGGCAGGATCCCTGGGAGCAGTGGCGCCCTCCTAGTGGCAGTGGGTGTCTTTCCAGGGGCGGCAGGATCTCTGCCAGGGGCGACGGCGCCCCCAGGGCCCTTCCACATGCAGCTTTACCACCAAGAACTTCATATTTTTGTCGTACATTTTGCATTCGTCCAGTAATCCCTTACTTAAACGTGATTGGTGGAGTAAGATGTGACGTCATAAAATTACAGCCAATAGGAGAACAGAGCAATCAGTCAGCACAACACCCCAACTTTGCTTTTGCCGTTGATATTTTATTCTCGTTTCACTATTTTAAACTCTGGGAGATATGATGTTAACAAAATACACACTGCCCATAGCATTTCTAGTATTATCGCAACCCGAATACGAAAGGAGTATAGTTGATTCAACAGTAAAGATAGTGTTGTGCTGATCATTGTTTGTTTTTTCATTATTGCACTTGATGACGCGCCTTATTCCACCATCATGCTATTGAGCCGAAAGAATGCAATATTTACGACACCAGTATCCATTTTTGGGGGCGCCGCCTCCCCTAGGAGGATTCCACAGAGCCACAGGCGTTGGCAGGGTCCCTGGGAGCAGTGGCGCCCTCTTAGTGGCAGGGTGTCTTTCCAGGGGCGGTGTGGATCTTGCCAGGGGCGACGGCGACACTTCAGGGCCCTTCCACATGCAGCTTTACCTCAAGAACTTCATATTTTTGTCGTACATTTTGCATTCGTCCAGTAATCCCTTACTTAAACGTGATTGGTGGAGTAAGATGTGACGTCATAAAATTACAGCCAATAGGAGAACAGAGCAATCAGTCAGCACAACACTCCAACTTATGCTTTGCTGTTGGATATTTATTCTCGTTTCACTATTTTAAACTCTGGGAGATATGATGTTAAATAAAATTCACACTGCCCATAGCATTTTCAGTATTATCGCAACTTGAACAATGAAATGGAGAATAAATATCCAACAACAAAGCATAAGTTGGGGTGTTGTGCTGACTGGTTGCTCTGTTTTCCTATTGGCTTTAATTTGATGACGTTACCTCTTATTCCACTAATCACAGTTAAGTAAGAGATTACTGAAAGAATGCAATATGTACGACACCATTATCCATTTTTTGGGGGCGCCGCCTCCCCTAGGAGGACCTATTGTGACCCACAGGCCTTGGCAGGGTCCCTGGGAGCAGTGGCGCCCTCCTAGTGGCAGTGGGTGTCTTTCCAGGGGCGGCAGGGTCTCTGCCAGGGGCGACGGCGCCCCCAGGGGCCCTTCCACATGCAGCTTTACCCCAAGAACTTCATATTTTTGTCGTACATTTTGCATTCGTCCAGTAATCCCTTACTTAAACGTGATTGGTGGAGTAAGATGTGACGTCATAAAATTACAGCCAATAGGAGAACAGAGCAATCAGTCAGCACAACACCCCAACTTATGCTTTGCTGTTGGATATTTATTCTCGTTTCACTATTTTAAACTCTGGGAGATATGATGTTAAATAAAATACACACTGCCCATAGCATTTTCAGTATTATCGCAACCTGAACAATGAAAAGGAGAATAAATATCCAACAGCAAAGCATAAGTTGGGGTGTTGTGCTGACTGGTTGCTCTGTTTTCCTATTGGCTGTAATTTGATGACGTTACCTCTTATTCCACCAATCACAGTTAAGTAAGAGATTACTGAAAGAATGCAATATTTACGACACCAGTATCCATTTTTTGGGGCGCCGCCTCCCCTAGGAGGACCTATTGTGAGCCACAGGCGTTGGCAGGGTCCCTGGGAGCAGTGGCGCCCTCCTAGTGGCAGTGGGTGTCTTTCCAGGGGCGGCAAGATCTCTGCCAGGGGCGACGGCGCCCCCAGGGGCCCTTCCACATGCAGCTTTACCCCAAGAACTTCATATTTTTGTCGTACATTTTGCATTCGTCCAGTAATCCCTTACTTAAACGTGATTGGTGGAGTAAGATGTGACGTCATAAAATTACAGCCAATAGGAGAACAGAGCAATCAGTCAGCACAACACCCCAACTTATGCTTTGCTGTTGGATATTTATTCTCGTTTCACTATTTTAAACTCTGGGAGATATGATGTTAAATAAAATACACACTGCCCATAGCATTTTCAGTATTATCGCAACCTGAACAATGAAAAGGAGAATAAATATCCAACAGCAAAGCATAAGTTGGGGTGTTGAGCTGACTGGTTGCTCTGTTTTCCTATTGGCTGTAATTTGATGACGTTACCTCTTATTCCACCAATCACAGTTAAGTAAGAGATTACTGAAAGAATGCAATATTTACGACACCAGTATACATTTTTTTGGGGCGCTGCCTCCCCTAGGAGGACCTATTGTGAGCCACAGGCGTTGGCAGGGTCCCTGGGAGCAGTGGCGCCCTCCTAGTGGCAGTGGGTGTCTTTCCAGGGGCGGCAGGATCTCTGCCAGGGGCGACGGCGCCCCCAGGGGCCCTTCCACATGCAGTTTTACCCCAAGAACTTCATATTTTTGTCGTACATTTTGCATTCGTCCAGTAATCCCTTACTTAAACGTGATTGGTGGAGTAAGATGTGACGTCATAAAATTACAGCCAATAGGAGAACAGAGCAATCAGTCAGCACAACACCCCCAACTTATGCTTTGCTGTTGGATATTTATTCTCGTTTCACTATTTTAAACTCTGGGAGATATGATGTTAAATAAAATACACACTGCCCATAGCATTTTCAGTATTATCGCAACCTGAACAATGAAAAGGAGAATAAATATCCAACAGCAAAGCATAAGTTGGGGTGTTGTGCTGACTGGTTGCTCTGTTTTCCTATTGGCTGTAATTTGATGACGTTACCTCTTATTCCACCAATCACAGTTAAGGAAGAGATTACTGAAAGAATGCAACATTTACGCATACCAGTATCCATTTTTGGGGCGCCTCCCTAGGAGGACCACAGGAGCCACAGGCGTTGGCAGGGTCCCTGGGAGCAGTGGCGCCCTCCTAGTGGCAGTGGGTGTCTTTCCAGGGGCGGCAGGATCTCTGCCAGGGGCGACGGCGCCCCCAGGGGCCCTTCCACATGCAGCTTTACCCCAAGAACTTCATATTTATGTCGTACATTTTGCATTCGTCCAGTAATCCCTTACTTAAAAGTGATTGGTGGAGTAAGATGTGACGTCATAAAATTACAGCCAATAGGAGAACAGAGCAATCAGTCAGCACAACACCCCAACTTATGCTTTGCTGTTGGATATTTATTCTCGTTTCACTATTTTAAACTCTGGGAGATATGATGTTAAATAAAATACACACTGCCCATAGCATTTTCAGTATTATCGCAACCTGAACAATGAAAAGGAGAATAAATATCCAACAGCAAAGCATAAGTTGGGGTGTTGTGCTGACTGGTTGCTCTGTTTTCCTATTGGCTGTAATTTGATGACGTTACCTCTTATTCCACCAATCACAGTTAAGTAAGAGAATACTGAAAGAATGCAATATTTACGACACCAGTATCCATTTTTTTGGGGCGCCGCCTCCCCTAGGAGGACCTATTGTGAGCCACAGGCGTTGGCAGGGTCCCTGGGAGCAGTGGCGCCCTCCTAGTGGCAGTGGGTGTCTTTCCAGGGGCGGCAGGATCTCTGCCAGGGGCGACGGCGCCCCCAGGGGCCCTTCCACATGCAGCTTTACCCCAAGAACTTCATATTTTTGTCTGTCCAGTGATTGGTCAGCTTCCTGTTGGATATTTATTCTCGTTTCACTATTTTAAACTCTGGGAGATATGATGTTAAATAAAATACACACTGCCCATAGCATTTTCAGTATTATCGCAACCTGAACAATGAAAAGGAGAATAAATATCCAACAGCAAAGCATAAGTTGGGGTGTTGAGCTGACTGGTTGCTCTGTTTTCCTATTGGCTGTAATTTGATGACGTTACCTCTTATTCCACCAATCACAGTTAAGTAAGAGATTACTGAAAGAATGCAATATTTACGACACCAATATCCATTTTTTTGGGGCGCCGCCTCCCCTAGGAGGACCTATTGTGAGCCACAGGCGTTGGCAGGGTCCCTGGGAGCAGTGGCGCCCTCCTAGTGGCAGTGGGTGTCTTTCCAGGGGCGGCAGGATCTCTGCCAGGGGCGACGGCGCCCCAGGGCCCTTCCACATGCAGCTTACCCCAAGAGTTTATATTTTGTCGTGATATTTGCATCAGTTCAGTAATCCTTGTTTAAATGTGAGATTATAAATTGCTGTTAATAGCTTTGCTGTTGGATATTTATTCTCGTTTCACTATTTTAAACTCTGGGAGATATGATGTTAAATAAAATACACACTGCCCATAGCATTTTCAGTATTATCGCAACCTGAACAATAAAAAGGAGAATAAATATCCAACAGCAAAGCATAAGTTGGGGTGTTGTGCTGACTGGTTGCTCTGTTTTCCTATTGGCTGTAATTTGATGACATTACCTCTTATTCCACCAATCACAGTTAAGGAAGAGATTACTGAAAGAATGCAATATTTACGACACCAGTATCCATTTTTTTGGGGCGCCGCCTCCCCTAGGAGGACCTATTGTGAGCCACAGGCGTTGGCAGGGTCCCTGGGAGCAGTGGCGCCCTCCTAGTGGCAGTGGGTGTCTTTCCAGGGGCGGCAGGATCTCTGCCAGGGGCGACGGCGCCCCCAGAGGCCCTTCCACATGCAGCTTTACCCCAAGAACTTCATATTTTTGTCGTACATTTTGCATTCGTCCAGTAATCCCTTACTTAAACGTGATTGGTGGAGTAAGATGTGACGTCATAAAATTACAGCCAATAGGAGAACAGAGCAATCAGTCAGCACAACACACCAACTTATGCTTTGCTGTTGGATATTTATTCTCGTTTCACTATTTTAAACTCTGGGAGATATGATGTTAAATAAAATACACACTGCCCATAGCATTTTCAGTATTATCGCAACCTGAACAATGAAAAGGAGAATAAATATCCAACAGCAAAGCATAAGTTGGGGTGTTGAGCTGACTGGTTGCTCTGTTTTCCTATTGGCTGTAATTTGATGACGTTACCTCTTATTCCACCAATCACAGTTAAGTAAGAGATTACTGAAAGAATGCAATATTTACGACACCAATATCCATTTTTTTGGGGCGCCGCCTCCCCTAGGAGGACCTATTGTGAGCCACAGGCGTTGGCAGGGTCCCTGGGAGCAGTGGCGCCCTCCTAGTGGCAGTGGGTGTCTTTCCAGGGGCGGCAGGATCTCTGCCAGGGGCTTACTTGCCCCAGGCCCTTCCACATGCAGCCACCTCCCCAAGAACTTCTTTTTATATTTTTGTCGTATTTTTGCATTCGGCTCCAGTAACTTTATTTAAACGTGATTGGTGGAGAAGACGTCATAATTGCTGTTAACACCTGTCTTGAGTGTTTTGCTGTTGGATATTTATTCTCGTTTCACTATTTTAAACTCTGGGAGATATGATGTTAAATAAAATACACACTGCCCATAGCATTTTCAGTATTATCGCAACCTGAACAATGAAAAGGAGAATATATATCCAACAGCAAAGCATAAGTTGGGGTGTTGTGCTGACTGGTTGCTCTGTTTTCCTATTGGCTGTAATTTGATGACGTTACCTCTTATTCCACCAATCACAGTTAAGTAAGAGTTTACTGAAAGAATGCAATATGTACGACACCAGTATCCATTTTTTTGGGGCGCCGCCTCCCCTAGGAGGACCTATTGTGAGCCACAGGCCTTGGCAGGGTCCCTGGGAGCAGTGGCGCCCTCCTAGTGGCAGTGGGTGTCTTTCCAGGGGCGGCAGGGTCTCTGCCAGGGGCGACGGCGCCCCCAGGGGCCCTTCCACATGCAGCTTTACTCCAAGAACTTCATATTTTTGTCAGACATTTTGCATTCATCCAGTAATCCCTACTTAAACGTGATTATGGAACAAGATGTGACGCCATAAAATTGGCACACAGGAGAACAGAGCAATCAGTCAGCACAACACCCCAACTTATGCTTTGCTGTTGATATTTATTCTCGGTTTACCATTTTAAACTCTGGGAGATAAGGATGTTAAATAAAATACACACCGCCCATAGCATTTTCAGTATTATCGCAACCTGAACACGAAAGGGAGAATTAATATCCAACAGCAAGCTACGTTGGGGCAAGCGCTGGACTGCTGTTTGCTTCTTTCCCTATTGGCTGCACTCTGATGACGCTACCTCTCATTCCCCACCAACTGTACAGCTAAGCAAGAGATTACTGAAAGAATGCAATATGTACGACACCATTATCCATTTTTTGGGGGCGCCGCCTCCCCTAGGAGGACCTATTGTGAGCCACAGGCCTTGGCAGGGTCCCTGGGAGCAGTGGCGCCCTCCTTGTGGCAGTGGGTGTCTTTCCAGGGGCGGCAGGGTCTCTGCCAGGGGCGACGGCGCCCCCAGGGGCCCTTCCACATGCAGCTTTACCCCAAGAACTTCATATTTTTGTCGTACATTTTGCATTCGTCCAGTAATCCCTTACTTAAACGGATGGGCAGGAGTAAGATGTGACGCCATAAAATTACAGCCAATAGGAGAACAGAGCAATTAGTCAGCACAACACCCCAACTTATGCTTTGCTGTTGGATATTTATTCTCGTTTCACTATTTTAAACTCTGGGAGATATGATGTTAAATAAAATACACACTGCCCATAGCATTTTCAGTATTATCGCAACCTGAACAATGAAAAGGAGAATAAATATCCAACAGCAAAGCATAAGTTGGGGTGTTGTGCTGACTGGTTGCTCTGTTTTCCTATTGGCTGTAATTTGATGACGTTACCTCTTATTCCACCAATCACAGTTAAGTAAGAGATTACTGAAAGAATGCAATATTTACAACACCAGTATCCATTTTTTGGGCGCTCTAGGAGTGATTCCAGACAGAAATACAGGCGCTGGCAGGGTCCTGGGAGCAGTGGCGTCTCTCCTAGTGGCAGGGGTACCTCCAGGGGCGCAGGATCTCTGCTAGGGGCGACGGCAGGCCCCAGGCCCTTCCACATGCAGCTTTACTCCCCAAGAACTTTCATATTTTGTCGCATATTTTGCATTCGTCCAGTAATCCCCATTTAAACGTGATTGCGGAGCAAGATGTGACGCTATAAATTACAGCCAATAGGAGAACAGAGCATCAGTCAGCTAATAACATTCCCAACTTATGCTTTGCTGTTGGATATTTATTCTCGTTTCATCATTTTAAACTCTGGGAGATATGATGTTAAATAAAATACACACTGCCCATAGCATTTTCAGTATTATCGCAACCTGAACAATGAAAAGGAGAATAAATATCCAACAGCAAAGCATATGTTGGGGTGTTGTGCTGACTGGTTGCTCTGTTTTCCTATTGGCTGTAATTTGATGACATTACCTCTTATTCCACCAATCACAGTTAAGTAAGAGATTACTGGAAGAAACCAATATTTACGACACCAGTATCCATTTTTTGGGGCGCCGCCTCCCCTAGGAGGACCTATTGTGAGCCACAGGCGTTGGCAGGGTCCCTGGGAGCAGTGGCGCCCTCCTAGTGGCAGTGGGTGTCTCTCCAGGGGCGGCAGGATCTCTGCCAGGGGCGACGGCGCCCCCAGGGGCCCTTCCACATGCAGCTTTACCCCAAGAACTTCATATTTTTGTCGTACATTTTGCATTCGTCCAGTAATCCCTTACTTAAACGTGATTGGTGGAGTAAGATGTGACGTCATAAAATTACAGCCAATAGGAGAACAGAGCAATCAGTCAGCACAACACCCCAACTTATGCTTTGCTGTTGGATATTTATTCTCGTTTCACTATTTTAAACTCTGGGAGATATGATGCTAAATAAAATACACACTGCCCATAGCATTTTCAGTATTATCGCAACTTGAACAATGAAATGGAGAATAAATATCCAACAGCAAAGCATAAGTTGGGGTGTTGTGCTGACTGGTTGCTCTGTTTTCCTATTGGCTGTAATTTGATGACGTTATCTCTTATTCCACCAATCACAGTTAAGTAAGAGATTACTGAAAGAATGCAATATTTACGACACCAGTATCCATTTTTTTGGGGCGCCGCCTCCCCTAGGAGGACCTATTGTGAGCCACAGGCGTTGGCAGGGTCCCTGGGAGCAGTGGCGCCCTCCTAGTGGCAGTGGGTGTCTTTCCAGGGGCGGCAGGATCTCTGCCAGGGGCGACGGCGCCCCCAGGGGCCCTTCCACATGCAGCTTTACCCCAAGAACTTCATATTTTTGTCGCACATTTTGCATTCGTCCAGTAATCCCTTACTTAAACGTGATTGGTGGAGTAAGATGTGACGTCATAAAATTACAGCCAATAGGAGAACAGAGCAATCAGTCAGCACAACACCCCAACTTATGCTTTGCTGTTGGATATTTATTCTCGTTTCACTATTTTAAACTCTGGGAGATATGATGTTAAATAAAATACACACTGCCCATAGCATTTTCAGTATTATCGCAACCTGAACAATGCAAAGGAGAATAAATATCCAACAGCAAAGCATAAGTTGGGGTGTTGTGCTGACTGGTTGCTCTGTTTTCCTATTGGCTGTAATTTGATGACGTTACCTCTTATTCCACCAATCACAGTTAAGTAAGAGATTACTGAAAGAATGCAATACTTACGACACCAGTATCCATTTTTTTGGGGCGCCACCTCCCCTAGGAGGACCTATTGTGAGCCACAGGCGTTGGCAGGGTCCCTGGGAGCAGTGGCACCCTCCTAGTGGCAGTGGGTGTCTTTCCAGGGGCGGCAGGATCTCTGCCAGGGGCGACGGCGCCCCCAGGGGCCCTTCCACATGCAGCTTTACCCCAAGAACTTCATATTTTTGTCGTACATTTTGCATTCGTCCAGTAATCCCTTACTTAAACGTGATTGGTGGAGTAAGATGTGACGTCATAAAATTACAGCCAATAGGAGAACAGAGCA
>NW_024739502.1:0-19969 GCF_018991925.1 Homarus americanus
TGTTATACTCATCTAGGGGTTTGTTATACTCGATTACGGACTTTTGTTTTACTCGGATCAGGACTTTTGTCTACTCGATCAGGGCCCCTTGCCATACCTCGGCGAGGGACTTTGTTATACTCGATAAGGGTCTTGTTACTCGACCAAGGACTTTGTCATACTCGACCTGGAGGCCTTTGTTATACTCGGTCATCAGGGGGACTTTGTTATAATCGATCAGGGACTTTTTTATGCTCGATCTGGGACTCATATACTGGGCCAGACTTTGTTATAATTCTCGATCAGGGATATGTTATACCCGATCAGGGGACTCTTTTATACTGGACCAGGGACTTTGTTATAATTAGATTAGGGACTTTGTTATAGCCTGATCAGTGGACTTTTGTTATACTCTGTCCACGGGGCTTTGTTATACTTTCGATCAGGGACTCTTGGTTATACCAGATTAGGGGACTTTGTCTTACCTTTAAGAGGGCCCCTCTTTGCTATACTCGACCAGGGGACTTGTTATAATCGATCTGGGGACTTTTGTTATACTCGGGGCCAGGGACTTTTTATTCTCGATCAGGGACTTTGTTATACTGACCCGATGACTTTTATATTCGATGAGGAAACCTTTGCTATACTCGATCAGGGATTTTGTTGGTACTCGATCAGGGCTTTGTTATAATCGATAACGAATTTGTTATACTCGATAAAGGGACTTGTTAGACTCTCGAACAGGGGACTTTTGTTATACTCAAACAGGGGCTTTTATACCTGATTAGGTGGCTTTTTATACTCGGCGAGGAGCCTTGATATACTAGATCAGGGACTTTTGTTATACTCTCGATGAGGGGTGTTTGTTGCTACTAATGATCAGAGGCCTTTTTTGTTATAATAGATCAGGAGGTTTTGTTATATCGATTAGGGCCTTTTTGGACTCGATCAGGGCCTTGTTATACCGATCAGGGACTTTTTTATACTCGATCAGGGATTTTCTTATACTCGAGCAGGGCTTCTTTCTTATACTGATTAGGGGACTTTGCTACCTGATGAGGAGGTTTATACTCGATGAGGACTTTCTCCCTATACTCGACCAGGGACCTTTGTTATACTGAGATAAGAGGACTTCGGCTATACTCTCGACCAGGGACTTTTTTATACTTGGGACCAATGGACTGTTATACTCGGATCAGGGATATGTTATACCTGGATGAGGGGGCTTTGTTATACTTAACCAGGGACTTTGCTATACCCGACCAGGGACTTTTGTTATATTCGGATCAGGGACTTTTGTTATACCCCGGATCAGTGGATCTTTATACTCTCGACCAGAGGTACTTTGTTATACTCCGATCAGGGACTTTGTTATACTGGGATCAGGGACTTTGTTATACTCGATCAGGGGACTTTGTTATACTCAACCAGGGGACTTTTTATACTTGACCAATGGACTTGTTATACTCAATGAGGGGCCTTGTTATACTCCGATCAGGGACTTTGTTATGCCTCGACCAGGGACTTCGTTATATGTGTCCCAGGGGATCTTTTCTTATACTCTCGACCAGAGGACTTTTGTTATACTCGGATCAGGATATGTTGTTATACTCAATGAGGGACTTTTGAGATACACAAATCAGGTACTTAGTTATACTCGATTAGGCCTTTGTTGTTCTCTATGAGGGGGCTTTGTTATACCTTTACCAGGACTTTTGCTTTACCTTTTCGACCAGGGACTTTGTTATATTCCGATCAGGTATCTGGTCATACTCGACCAGAGGACTTTGTTATACCGATCAGGACTTTCTTAATGATCAGGGACTTTTTTATACTCGACCAGAGGACTTTGTTAGTACTCGACTAGGGGACTTTGTTATACCGAACAGGGACTTTTATACTGACCAGAGGACTTTGTTATACTCGATCAGGGGATAGGTTATACTTTGGCGAGGGACTTTGAGATACCTTTCGCCCAGGGAAGCTGTTATTGTTTATCAGAGCTTGTCTGACTGATTAAGGCTGCCCTTGCTATACTCGCACTAGGGGACTTGTTATAATCGATCAGGACTTTTGCTATGCTAGATCTGGTGACTTTGTTATACAGAGCGAGGGGACTTTTTATATACTTGAATGGGACCTTTGGTTATACTGGACCAGGGACTTTTTTATATACCGATCAGGACTTTGTTATAATCCCATCATGGGATCTTTGGTTATACTCGATGAGGGACTTTATACCTCGGATCAGGGGACTCTTTATATAATCGATCAGGGACTTTTTATGCTCGATCTAGGGACTTTTGTTATAAATGGGCCAGGACTTTGTTATACTCTCGATCAGGGGATATGTTATACCGATCAGGGGACTTTGTTATACTGGACCAGGGACTTTGTTATATTCGATTAGGGACTTTGTTATATTTCGATCAGTGGACTTTTAAGAATTTCGTCCACGGGGCTTTGTTATACTCGATCAGAAAACTTTGTTATACTTTATCAGGACTTTGGCTTACCTGAAGAGGGCCCCTTGCTATACTCTCGACCAGGGGATTTTGTTATAATTCCCATCAGGGGACTTTGTTTTATGCTCGATCTGGGGACTTTAAAGGTTTCTGGGGCCAGGGAACTTTTTTATTCTCGATCAGGGGACTTTGTTATACTCGACCAGATGACTTTTTTTATATTCGATGAGAACCTTTGCTATACTCGATCAGGGGATTTTGTTATACCTGATCAGGAACCCTTGCGTCCTCGATAAGGGAATTTGTTATACTCGATAAGGGGACTTTTGTTAGACCTTTAACAGGGCCCCTTGCTATACTCGATGAGGGGACTTTGTTATACTCGATAAGGGGTCTTTGTTTATACTCGACCAGGGGACTTTATCATACTCGACCAGAGGCCTTTGATATAATTCGTCAGGGGGACTTGCTATAATCGATCAGGGACTTTTATGCTCGATCTGGGGACTTTTGTTATATTGGGCCAGGAGACTTTGGTTATACCCGATCAGGGGATATTATACCTCGATCAGGGACTTTGGTTTACTGACCAGGGACTTTTGTTATACTCGATTAGGGGACTTTGTTATACCCGATCAGGACTTTTGTTATACTCGATCAGGGATTCCGTCTTACTCGAAGAGGGCCTCGTTATACTCGACCAGGGAGTCTTGTTATAATCGATCAGGGGACTTTGTTGGTGCTCGATCTGGGGACTTTGGTTATACTGGGCCAGGGGACTTTTATTCTCGATCAGGACTCTTGTTAGTACCGGGACCGATGACTTTTTTTATATTCGATGAGTGAACCTTGCTATAATTCTCGATCAGGATTTTGTTATACTGATCAGGGACTTTGTTATACCTGATAAGTAAGAATTTGTTATACTCGATAAGGGACTTGTTATACCTGAACAGGGGCTTTGATATACTGATTAGGGTGGCTTTTTATACCTGATGAGGAGCCTTTGTTAGGTCAGATCAGGGACTTCGTTATACTCTCGATGAGGGGTGTTTGTTACACTCTCGATCAGGGGCCTTTGCTATACCAGATCAGGACTTTGTTATACTCGATGAGGGGTGCTCGTTGGCACACGATCAGGGGCCTTTGTTATACTAGGATCAGGGAGCGGCTTTGTTATACCGATTAGGGCCTGTTTTGGACCTCGATCAGGGCCTTTTGTTATAATTTTGATCAGGGACTTTTTCATACTCAATCTTGGGGACTTTTCTTATATTACCTGTTATAGCTTTCTTTACTCGATTAGGGACTTGTTATACTCGACGAGGAGGCTTTGTTATACTCGAACAGGGGACTTTTCCCTATACCCGACCAAGGGACTTGTTATACCCGGGATAAGGGGACTTTGTTATACTCCTAATTGTGGACTTTTATACTTGACCAATGGACTTTTAGTTATACTCCATCAGGGATATGTTATACCGGCGAGGGGCTTTGCTATACTTAACCAGGGACTTTTGCTATACCCGACTAGACTCTTTTGTTATATTCGATCAGTAATTTTGTTATACTTTAGAGCAGGAGACTTTTTTATACTCTTATCGTAACTCTGTCATACTCGCATCAGAGGCCTTTGTTATACCTTTAGATCGGGGAATTTGTTATACTCGATCAGTGGATTCTTTTCTATATTTGAACAATGGACTTGCTATACTCAGAGGAGCCTTTGTTATACTCGATTAGGGACATTGTTATACTCCGACCAGGGGACTCGTTTATACTCCGATCATGGGTCTCTGTTATACTCTACCAGAGGACTTTGATGAGCACTCTCGATCAGGGACTTTGTTATACTCGATCAGGGGGGCTTTTTATACTCGGACCAGAGGTACTTTGTTATACTCGATCAGGGACTTTGTTATACTGGATCAGGGACTTTGTATACTCGATCAGGGGACTTTGTTATACCCAACCAGGGACTTTTATACTTGACCAATGGACTTTGTTATACTCAATGAGGGGCCTTGTTATACCTGATCAGGCGACTTTGTTATGCTCGACCAGGGGATTTTGTTATATGCAATGAGGGGACTTTTTCTTATACTCGACCAGAGGACTTTTTTATACTCGATCAGGGATATGTTATACTCAATGAGGGACTTTGAGATACTCGATAAGGGAATTTGTTATACTCGATAAGGACTTTGTTAGACTGAACAGGGGACTTTGTTATACTCGAACAGGGGGCTTTGATATACTCGATAAGTTGGCTTTTTATACCGATGAGGAGCCTTTGTTATACTAGATCAGGGGACTTTGTTATTCACGATGAGGGGTGTTTGTTACACACGATCAGGGGCCTTTGTTATAATAGATCAGGAGGCTTTGTTATACTCGATTAAGGGCCTGTTTTGGACTCGATCAGGGGAAATTGTTATACTCGATCAGGACACTTTGTCCTGCTGGATCAGGGCCCTTTTCTATACTCGACCGGGGGACTTTGTTATAATCGATCAAGGGACTTTGTTATGCTCGATCTGGGGACTTTGTTATATCAAATAGGACTTTGTTATACTCGTCCAGGAGCTTTGTTATACTCGATCAGGGGACTTTGGTTATTCTCGATCAGGGATTTGTCTTACCGATCAGGGCCATTTGTTATACTCGACCAGGGACTTTGTTATAATCGATCAGGGGACTTTTGTTTACCTGATCAGGGCATTTGTTATACTCGATCAGGGCCTTTTGCTATACTCGATCAGGGGACTTTGATATACTCGACCAGGGGCCTTTGTTATACTCGATCAGGGACTTTGTTATACTCGATGAGGGGACTTTTGTTATACTCGATCAGGGACTTTGTTATTCTCGATCAGGAGACTTTGTCTTACTGGATCAGGCCTCGCTATACTCGACCGGGTGACTTTGTTATAATCGATCAGGGACTTTATGCTCGATCTGGTGACTTTGTTATACAGGGCCAGGACTTTTTATACTTGATCAGGGACTTTGTTATACTGGACCAGGGGGCTTTTTATACTCGATGAGGGAATTTGTTATAATCGATCAGGGACTTTTGTTATACTTCGATCAGGGACTTTGTTATACTGGACCAGGAGACGTTTTTATACTCGATCAGGGACTTGTTATAATCGATCAGGGACTTTGTTATACTCGACCAGAGGACTTTGATGTACTTGATCAGGGATACGTTATACGCGATCAGGGGACTTTTATACTCGACCAGAGGACTTTGTATACTCGATGAGGGATATGTTATACTCGATCAGGGACTTTGTTATGCTCAACCAGGGACTTTGTTATACTCGACCAGGGACTTTTTATACTTGACCAATGGCATTTGTTATACTCAATGAGGGCCTTTGTTATACTCGATCAGGGACTTTGTTATACTTGTTCAGGGACTTTGTTATACCCTATCAGGATTTTGTTATACTCGATCAGGGACTTTTTATACTTGACCAATGGACTTTGTTATACTCGATGAGGGCCTTGTTATACCTGAACAGGGACTTGTTATACTCGACGAGGGACTTTGTTATACTCGATCAGGACTTTTTATACTCGACCAGAGGACTTTTTATACTTGACCAATGGACTTTGTTATACTCAAGAGGGAATTTGTTATACTCGATTAGGGGCCTTTTTTATACTCGACCAGAGGACTTAGTTATACTCGATCAGGGATATGTTATACTCGATCAGGACTTTGTTATACTCAACCAGGGGACTCTGTTATACTCGATCAGGAGACTTTGTTATACTCGACCAGGGGACTTTGTTATACTCGATGAGGGATTTGAGATACTCAACCAGGTACTTTGTTATACTCGATCAGGGGACTTTGTTATACTCGATCAGGGACTTTGTTATACCTCGATTAGGGCTTTGTTATACTCGATGAGGGGCTTTGTTATACTCGTCCAGGGACTTTGCTATAGTCGACCAGGGGACTTTGTTATACTCGACCAGGACTTTGTTATACCTCGACCAGGGGATTTGTTATACTTGATCTGGGGACTTTGTTATACTCGATCAGGGAATTTTGTTATACTCGACCTGGGGACTTTGTTATTCTCGATCAGGACTTTGTTATACTCGACCAGAGGAATTTGTTATACTTGATCAGGTGATATGTTATACTCGATGAGGGACTTTCTTATACTCGATCAGGGACTTTGTTATACTTAATTAGGGGACTTTGTTATACCTCGACCAGGGACTTTTTATACTTGACCAATGGACTTTGTTATATCAATGAGGGCCTTGTTATACTCGGTCAGGACTTTGTTATACTCTGTGCAGGGATCTTTTATACTCGACCAGAGGACTTTGTTATACTGGATCAAGGATATGTTATACTCGGATCAGGGACTTTGTTATACTCAACCAAGGACTTTGTTATACTCGAACAGGGGACTTTGTTGTACTCGATCAGGGAACTTTGTTATACCGATTACGGGCCTTTGTTATACTCGATGAGGTGGCTTTTATACTTGACCAGGGGACTTTTCTTTATTCGACCAGGGACTTTATTATATTCGAACAGGGACTTTGTATACTCGACCAGGAGACTTTTTTATACTTGATCAGGGGATTTTCTACTCGACCAGAGGCATTTGTTATACAAGATCGGGGATGTTATACTCGATCGGTGGACTTTTCCTATATTTGACCAATGGACTTTGCAATACTCGATGAGGGGCCTTGTTTTACTCGATTAGGGACTTTGTTATACTCGACCAGGGACTTTGTTATACTCGATCAGACTTTTTATACTCGACCAGAGGACTTTGTTATACTCGATCAGGGGACTTTCTTATACTCGATTAGGGACTTTTTATACTCGACCAGAGGACTTTTGTTATACCAACCAGGGTACTTTGTTATAGTCGATCAGGATTTTTTATACCCGACCAGAGAACTTGTTTTACTCGATCAGGGAATTTGTTATACTCGATCAGGGACTTTTGTTATACTCGATCAGGGACTTTGATATACCCGACCAGGGCCTTTGTTATACCTGATCAGGACTTTGTTATTCTCGATCAGGAGAGTTTGTCTTACTAGATCAGGCCCTTTGCTATACTCGACCGGGGACTTTGTTATAATCGATCAGGGACTTTGTTATGCTCGATCTGGTGACTTTGTTATACAGGGCCAGGGGACTTTTTATACTTGATAAGACTTTGTTATACTGGACCAGGGACTTTTTTATACTCGATCAGGGGACTTTGTTATAATCGATCAGAGGACTTTTGTTATACTCGATCAGGGACTTTGTTATACTGACCAGACTTTTTATACTCGATCAGACTTTGTTATAATCGATAAGGACTTTTGTTATACTCGATAAGGGACTTTGGTTATACTCGGACCAGAGGACTTTAAGCAATTTTGGATCAGGATATGTTATACGCGATCATGGGACTTTTTATACTGACCAGAGTGAGACTTGCCATACCTCGATGAGGGATGGCGTTATAATGATCAGGGACTTTGTTATGTCAACCAGGGGACCTTTGTTATACTCACCAGGGGACTTTTATACTTGACCAATGGCATTTTGTTATGTACTCAATGAGGGCCTTTGTTATACTCTCGATCAGGGACTTTGTTATACTCGACCAGGGGGACTTTTGTTATACTCGATCAGGGACTTGTTATACTCTGTTCAGATGGTTGTACCCTCATCAGGGACTTTTGTTATACCGATGAGGGACTTTTTATACTGGACCAATGGACTTTGCTATACCTGATGAGGGGCCTTGTTATACTCGAACAGGGGACTTTGTTATACTCGACGAGGAATTTTGTTATACCTCGATCAGGAACTTCTTTTTATACTCGACCAGAGGACTTTATACTTGACCAATGGACTTGTTATACCAATGAGGGCCTTTGTTATACTCGATTAGGGCCGTTTTATACTGACCAGAGGACTTAGTTATACCTGATCAGGGATATGTTATACCTGATCAGGGGACTTTGGTTATACTCAACTAGGGACTTGTTATACTCGATCAGAGACTTTGTTATACTCGATCAGGGACTTTGGTCATACTCGATTAGGGGCCTTTGTTATAGTCGATGAGGGGCTTTGTCATACTGATCAGGGGACTTTCCTATACTGACCAGGGGACTTTTGTTATACTCGACAGGGACTTTGTTTTACCTCGATCAGGGACTTTGTTATACTCCGGTTCA
This sequence comes from Homarus americanus, assembly GCF_018991925.1. NCBI lineage: Eukaryota > Metazoa > Arthropoda > Malacostraca > Decapoda > Nephropidae > Homarus > Homarus americanus. The sequence continues at coordinate 8,673 of NW_024739502.1, forward strand.
GGGACTTTGTTATACCCCGGTCAGGGACTTTGTTATACTCGATCAGGACACTTTTTGTCCTACTGGATTCTGTGGGCCCCTTTACTATACTCGACCGGGGACTCTTGTTATAATCGATCAGGGACTTTGTTATGCTCGATCTGGGGACTTTGTTATACTGGGCCAGGGGACTTTGTTATAATTTCGTCCAGGGAGCTTTGTTTATACTCGATCAGGGACATTAAGTTATTCTCGATCAGACTTTTTCTTACTCGATCAGGGGCCTTGTTATACCTCGACCAGGGGACTTTGTTATAATCGATCAGGGACTTTGTTTTACTCGATCAGGGAATTCTGTTATAGTCGATCAGGGACTTTGTCTTACCTGATCAGGGCCCTTGTTATACCTTTCGACCAGGTGACTTTTGTTATAATCGACTGTGACTTTGTTTTACCTTTCGATCAGGTAAATTTTGTTATACTCGATCAGGCCCCTTTGCTATACCGACCAGGGACTTTTTGTTATAATCGATCAGGGACTCGGTTTTACCTTTCGACTGTGGTTCTGTTATACCCGATCAGGGACTTTTGTTATACTCGATCAGGGACCCCTGACATACTCGACCAGGCCTTTGTTATACCTGATCAGTAATTTTGTTATACTCGATGAGGGGACTTTTGTTATACCCATGAGGGGACTTTGTTATTTCGATCAGGAGACCTTTGTCTTACTGATCAGGCCCTTTGCTATACCTCGCCGACCGGGGATTCCTGCTTATAATCGATCAGGACTTTGTTGTGCTCGATCGACTTTGTTATACATGGCCAGTACTTTTAGTACCTGATCAGGGACTCGTTATACTGACCAGGACTTTTTTATACCTCGGGATTAGGGGAATTGTTATAATCGACGGGCCTGGTTATACTCGATCATGGGACTTGTTGTACCACCAGGGACGTTTTTATACCTGATCAGGGAATTTTGTTATATAATCGATCAGGGGACTTTTGTTATAACTCGATAAGGGGACTTTGTTATACTCGACCAGAGTGACTTTTGTTGTAATGATCAGGGATACGTTGGTACGCGATCAGGGACTTTTTATACTCGACCAGAGGACTTTGTTATACCGATGAGGATGTTATACTCGATCCGGGACTTTTGTTATGCTCAACCAGGGGACTTTTGTTATACTCGAATCAGGGGACCTCTTTATACATGACCAATGGCATTTGTTATACAATGAGGGGCCTTTGTTATACTCAGATCGGGGGACTTTGTTATACTCGTTCAGGGGACTTTTGTTATACCCTATCAAGGGACTTTGTTATACTCGGGATCAGGGACTTTTTTGTATACTTGACCAATGGACTTTGTTATACCTGATGAGGGGCCTTTTGTTATACCTTGAACAGGGGACTCGTTATACTCTCGACGAGGGGGACTTGTTATACTGACCAGAGGACTTTTTATACGACTAATGGACTTTATATACTCAATGAGGGAATTTGTTATACTCGATTAGGGGCCTTTTTATACTCGACCAGAGGACTTAGCGTTATACCTGATCAGGGGATATGTTATACTCGATCAGGAACTTTGTTATACCTAACCAGGGGACTTTTCTTATACCGATCAGGAGACTTTGTTATACTCGATCAGGGTCTTGTTATACCTGATTAGGGCCTTTTGTTATACCTGATGAGGGGCTTTGTTATACCTCGACTAGGGGAATTTACATACTCGACCAGGGGATTCCTGCTATACTCGATGAGGGACCTGTTGTACTCGATCAGGGACTTTTTGTTATACTCGGTTCAGGGAACTTTTGTTATACTCGATCAGGACTTTGTTATACTCGATCAGGACACTTTGTCCTGCTGGATCAGGCCCTTACTATAATTTCGACCCCAGGGATTCTTTGTTTTACCCTCGATCAGGGACTTTGTTATGCTCGATCTGGGGACTTTGTTATACTCGGGGCCAGGGACTTTGTTATACTCAATCAGGGACTTTTGTTATACTCGATCAGGAGACTTTTGTTATACTCATCAGGGACTTCTTATACCATAAGTGAATTTGTTATACACGATCAGGAACTTTATATATACTTATCCAGGGGTTTTGTTGTACTCGATCAGGGGACTTGTTATACTCGATCTAGCGAGTTTATCTTACTGTGGGATCAGGCCTGCTACTCGACCGGACTTTTGTTATAATCGATCAAAGGACTTTGTTGCTATGCTCGATCTGGGACTTCGGTTATACTGACCAGGGGACTTTTTTTATACTGATTAGAGGACTTTTGTTATAATCGATCAGGAGACTTTTGTTATACTCGATCAGGGACTTGTTATACCGACCAGGGGACTTTGTTACACGACCAGGGCCCTTGTTATACTCGATTAGGGGACTTGTTATACTCGATATGGGACTTTGTTATACTCCAACCAGAGGACTTTCTTATACTCGATGAGGGGATATGTTATACTCGATCAGGGACTTTGTTATGCTCAACCAGGAACTTTGTTATACTCTCGACCAGGGACTTTTATACTTGACCAATGGCCTTGTTATACTCAATGAGGGGCCTTTCTTATACTCGATCAGGGACTTTGTTATACTCGACCAGGGGACTTTGTTATTATATGTGATCAGGGAACTTTTTTTATACTCGACCAGAGGACTTTCTTATACTCGATCAGGGATATGTTATACCTGATCAGGGACTTGAAATGCTCAACCAGGGGACTTTGTTATACTCTCGATCAGGGGACTTTTGTTATAATCGATCAGGGGACTTTATACCTCGATCAGGGTGACTTTTTATACTTGACCAATGGACTTTGTTATACTGATGAGGGCCTTTGTTATACTTTGATCAGAGGACTTTGTTATAATGATCAGGGACTTTTTTATACTCGACCAGAGTACTTTTGTTATACCCCTATCAGGGACTTTGTTATACTCGACCAGGGGACTTTTTATACTTGGACCGATGGCCTTTGTTATACTCATAATGAGGGGCCTTTGTTATACTCGATCAGGGGACTTTGTGTTATACCTGACCAGGGGACTTTGTTATACGCGATCAGACTTTTTTATACTCGACCAGAGGACTTTGTTATACTCGATCAGGGATATGTTATACTCGATCACGGGACTTTATATGCATAACCAGGGACTTTGTTATACTCGATCAGGATTTTTTTTATACTCGACCAGAGGACTTTGTTATACTCGATCAGGGATATGTTATACTCGATCAGTGGACTTTGTTATACTCAACCAGGGGACTTTTGTTATACTGATCACGGACTTTGTTATACCTGATCAGGGACTTTGTTATACTCGATTTGGGGCCTTTGTTATACCTTTTCGATGAGGGGGCTTTGTTACCCTCGACCAGGGACTTTGTTATACTCGATGAAGGGATATATGTTATACTGATCAGGGGACTTTGTTATACTCGGTTCAGAGGACTTTGTTATACCTCGACCAGAGACTTTGTTATAATCGATCAGGACTTTGTTATGCTCGATCTGGGACTTTGTTATACTGGGCCAGGAGACTTTGTTATACTCGATCAGGGGACTTTGTTATACCAAATCAGGGGACTTTGTTATACTCGGGATCAGGGAACTTGTTATAAGCGATCAGGGAACTTTTGTTTTACTTGTCCAGGGGAGGCTTTGTTAGTTATACTTGATCAGGGGACTTTGTAATACTCGATCAGGGACTTTGTTATACTCGATGAGGGACTTTGTTATACTCGACCTGGGGTTTTGTTATTATCGATCAGGATACTATTATGCTCGATCTGGGGACTTTGTTATACTGGGCGGAGACTTTGTTATAATCGGTCGGGGATATGTTATACTCGATCAGGGTCTTTGTTATACTCCACCAGGGACTTTGCTATACTCGATCCGGGGACTTTGTTATACGACCAGGGGACTTTGTTATACGCGATCAGGGGACTTTTTTCTTTCGACCAGAGGACTTTGTTATACTCGATCAGGGATATGTTATACTCGATCAGGGACTTTGTTCTCAACCAGGGGACTTTTAAACTCGACAAGGATTTTGTTATTCTCGATCAGGGACTTTGTTATACGCGATCAGGGACTTTTTACTCGACCAGAGGACTTTGTTATACTCGATCAGAATATGTTATACTCGATCAGGGACTGTTACCTCGATCAGGGAACTTTGTTATACTCGTCCAGGGGGCTATGTTTTACTCGATTAGGGACTTTATTTATACCACCAGGACTTTGTTATACTCGATCAGGATATGCCTCGATCAAGGGACTTTGTTATACTCGATCAGGAGACTTTGTTTTATTCGTCCAGGGGCTATGTTTTACTCGATTAGGGAACTTTGTTATACTCGATCAGGGGACTTTGTCTTACTCGATCAGGGCCCTTTGTTATACTCGACCAGGGGACTTTGTTATAATCGATCAGGGACTTTGTTTTACTCGATCAGAATTTGTTATACTCGATCAGGGCCTCTGTTATACTCGACCAGGAGACTTTGTTATAATCGATCAGGACGCTTTTTTTCCTCGATCAGGAATTTGTTATACTCGATCAGGGACTTTTGTCATACTCGATCAGGGGACTTTATTATACTCGACCAGGGCCTTTGTTATACTCGATCAGGGACTTTGTTATACTCGATGAGAGGACTTTTGTTATACACGATCAGGGACTTTGTTATTCTCGATCAGGAGAGTTTGTCTTACTGGATCAGGGCCCTTTGCTGCTCGACCAGGGTACTGTTATAATCGATCAGGGGACTTTGTTATGCTCGATCTGGTGACTTTGTTATACAGGGCCAGGGACTTTTATACTTGATCAGGGACTTTGTTATACTGGTCAGGGTCCTCGATCAGGGACTTTTTATAATCGATCAGGGACTTTTTTTATACTCGATCAGGGACTTTGTTATACTGGACCAGGGAATTTTTATACTCGATCAGGGACTTTGTTATAATCAATCAGGGACTTTTGTAATGCTCGATAAGGGACTTTGTTATACTCAACCAGAGGACTTTGTTGTACTTGATGAGGAAATGTTATACTCGATCAGGGGACTTTGTTATATGCTCAACCAGGAACTTTGTTATACTCGACAGGGGACTTTATCCTTGACCAATGGCCTGTTATATACTCAATGAGGGCCTTTCTTATACTCGATCAGGGGACTTTGTTATACTCGACCAGGGACTTTGTTATATGTGATCAGGGAACTTTTTATACTCGACCAGAGGACTTTCTTATACTCGATCAGGGATATGTTATATCGATCAGGGGACTTTGAAATGCTCAACCAGGGGATTGTTATACTCGATCAGGGCTTTGTTATAATCGATCAGGGACTTTGTTATACTCGGTCAAGGTGACTTTTCTTGACCAATGGACTTTGTTATACTCGATGAGGGGCCTTTGTTATACTCGATCAGAGGACTTTGTTATACTCGATCAGGGGACTTTTAATCTCGACCAGGTACTGTTATATACCCTATCAGGGGATTTGTTATACTCGACCAGGGACTTTTCTTGACCGATGGCTGTTATACTCAATGGGGCTGTTATACTCGATCAGGGGACTGTTATACTCGATCAGGGACTGTTATACTCGACCAGGGACTTTGTTATACGCGATCAGGGACTTTTATATACTCGACCAGAGGACTTTGTTATACTCGATCAGGGATATGTTATACTCGATCACGGGACTTTGTTATGCATAACCAGGGGACTTTGTTATTATCGATCAGGGAGTTTTTTATACTTGACCAGAGGACTTTGTTATACTCGATCAGGGATATGTTATACTCGATCAGTGGACTTTGTTATACTCAACAGGGGACTTTGTTATACTCGATCACGGGACTTTGTTATACTCGATCAGGGACTTTGTGTTATACTCGATTAGGGCCTGTTATACTCGATGAGGGGCTTTGTCATTCTCGACCAGGGGACTTTGTTATACTCGATGAAGAGATATGTTATACTCGATCAGGGACTTTGTTATACTCGGTTCAGAGGACTTTGTTATACTCGACCAGAGGACTTTGTTATAATCGATCAGGGGACTTTGTTATGCCTGATCTGGGGACTTTGTTATACTGGGCCAGGAGACTTTGTTATACTCGATCAGGGACTTTGTTATACTGGACCAGGGACTTTGTTATACTCGACCAGGAAACTTTATTATAAACGATGAGGAACTTTGTTATACTTGTCCAGGAGGCCTTGTTATACATGATCAGGGACTTTGTAATACTCGATCAGGGGACTTGTTATACTCGATGAGGACTTTGTTATACTCGACCAGGGACTTTGTTATTATCGATCAGGATACTGTGTTATGCTCGATCTGGGGACTTTGTTATACTGGGCCAGAGACTTTGTTATACTCGATCAGGGATATGTTATACTCGATCAGGGGACTTTGTTATACTCCACCAGGACTTTGCTATACTCGATCCGGGGACTTTGTTATACACGACCAGGGGGTTATACGCGATCAGGGGACTTTTTTATACTCGACCAGAGGACTTTGTTATACTCGACCAGAGGATTTTGTTATTCTCGATCAGGGGACTTTGTTATACGCGATCAGGGGACTCTTTTTTACTCGACCAGAGGACTTTGTTATACTCGATCAGGGGATATGTTATACTCGATCAAGGGACTTTGTTATACTCGATCAGGAGACTTTGTTATACTCGTCCAGGGGGCTATGTTTTACTCGATTAGGGGACTTTGTTGTACTCGATCAGGGATTTTGTCTTACTCGATCAGGGACCTTGTTATACTCGACCAGGGGACTTTGTTATAATCGATCAGGACTTTGTTTTACTCGATCAGGGAATTTGTTATACTCGATCAGGGACTTTTGTTATACTCGATCAGGACTTTGATATACTCGACCAGGGCCTTTATTATACTCGATCAGGGACTTGTTATACTCTATGAGAGGACTTTGTTATACCTGATCAGGGGACTTTGTTATTCTCGATCAGGAGAGTTTGTCTTACTGGATCAGGCCCCTTGCTATACTCGACCGGGGACTTTGTTATAATCGATCAGGGACTTTGTTATGCTCGATCTGGTGACTTTGTTATACTGGCCAAGGGGACTTTTTATACTTGATCAGGGGACTTTGTTATACTGGTCCAGGGACTTTTTATACTCGATCAGGATTGCTATACTCGATGAAGGGCTTTTGTTTTTACTCGATATGGGGACTTTATTGCCTCGACCGAAGAGACTTTTTTATACTCGATCAGGGGACTTTGTTATAATCGATCAGGGGACTTTTGTTATACTCGATAAGGGGACTTTGTTATACTCGACCAGAGGACTTTGTTGTACTTGATCAGGGGATATGTTATACGCGATCATGGGACTTTTTTATACTCGACCAGAGGACTTTGTTATACTCGATGAGGGATATGTTATACTCGATCAGGGGACTTTGTTATGCTCAACCAGGGGACTTTGTTATACTCGACCAGGGGACTTTTTATACTTGACCAATGGCATTTGTTATACTCAATGAGGGGCCTTTGTTATACTCGATCAGGGGACTTTGTTATACTCGACCAGGGGACTTTGTTATACTCGATCAGGGGACTTTGTTATACTCGTTCAGGGGGACTTTGTTATACCCTATCAGGGGACTTTGTTATACTCGATGAGGGGACTTTTTTATACTTGACCAATGGACTTTGTTATACTCGATGAGGGGCCTTTGTTATACTCGAACAGGGGACTTTGTTATACTCGACGAGGGGACTTTGTTATACTCGATCAGGGAACTTTTTTATACTCGACCAGAGGACTTTTTATACTTGACCAATGGACTTTGTTATACTCAATGAGGGGCCTTTGTTATACTCGATTAGGGGCCGTTTTTATACTCGACCAGAGGACTTAGTTATACTCGATCAGGGGATATGTTATACTCGATCAGGGGACTTTGTTATACTCACCCAGGGGACTTTGTTATACTCGATCAGGAGACTTTGTTATACTCGATCAGGGGACTTTGTCATACTCGATTAGGGGCCTTTGTTATACTCGATGAGGGGGCTTTGTCATACTCGACTAGGGGACTTTCCTATACTCGACCAGGGGACTTTGTTATACTTTCGATGAGGGACTTTGTTGCTTTTCGATCAGGGGACTTTGTTATACTCGATAAGGGTACTTTTATATACTCGATAGAGAAACTTTGTCCTCCTGGATAGAACCCTTCACCATACTCGACCTGGGAACTTTGTTATAATCGATCGGGACTATGTTATATGATCTGGGGACTTTGTTATACTGGGCCAGGGGACTTTGTTATACTCCGATCAGGGGACTTTGTTATACTCGATCCAGAGAACTTTGTTTTACTCGATTAGGGGACTTTGTTATACTCGACCCAGGAGACTTTGTTATACTCGATCAGGGGACTTTTTTATACTCGACCAGAGGACTTTGTTATACTCGATCAGGGGACTTTCTTATACTCGATTAGGGGACTTTTTTATACTCGACCAGAGGACTTTGTTATACTCGACAAGGGGACTTTGTTATAGTCGATCAGGGGATTTTTTTATACTCGACCAGAGGATTTTGTTATACTCGATCAGGGGACTTTGTTATACTCGGTTCAGGGGACTCTGTTATACTCGTCCAGGGAGCTTTGTTATACTCGATCAGGGGACTTTGTTATTCTCGATCAGGGGACTTTGTCTTACTCGATCAGGGCCCTTTGTTATACTCGACCAGGGGACTTTGTTATACTCGATCAGGGGACTTTTTTATACTCGACCAGAGGTACTTTGTTATACTCGATCAGGGGACTTTGTTATACTGGATCAGGGGACTTTGTTATACTCGATAAGGGGACTTAGTTATACTCAACCAGGGGACTTTTTTATACTTGACCAATGGACTTTGTTATACTCAATGAGGGGCCTTTGTTATACTCGATTAGGGGACTTTGTTATGCTCGACCAGGGGACTTTGTTATATGCAATCAGGGGACTTTTCTTATACTCGACCAGAGGACTTTGTTATACTCGATCAGGGGATATGTTATACTCAATGAGGGGACTTTGAGATACACAACCAGGGTACTTAGTTATACTCGACCAGGACTTTTATACTTTGGAATTGGGCATTTGTTATACCAATGAGGGCCTTTGTTATACCCTATCAGGGACTTTGTTATACTCGATCAGGCACTTTTTATACTTGACCAATGGACTTTGTTATACCGATGAGGGCCTTGTTATACTCGAACAGGGGACTATACTCTCGACGAGGGACTTTGTTATACTCGACCAGAGGACTCTTTTATACTTGACTAATGGACTTTGTTATACCCAATGAGGGAATTTGTTATACTCGATTAGGGCCTTTTTATACTCGACCAGAGGACTTAGTTATACTCGATCAGGGGATATATATACTCGATCAGGGAACTTTGTTATACTCAACCAGGGGACTTTGATACTCGATCAGGAGACTTTGTTATACTCGATCAGGGGACTTTGTTATACTCGATTAGGGCCTTTGTTATACTCGATGAGGGGCCTTATACTCGACTAGGACTTTGCTATACTCGACCAGGGGACTTTGTTATACTCGATGAGGGACTTTGTTGTACTTCGATCAGGGACTTTGTTATACTCGGTTCAGGGAACTTTGTTATACTCGATCAGGGACTTTGTTATACTCGGTCAGGACACTTTGTCCTACTGGATCAGGCCTTTACTATACTCGACCGGGGACTTTGTTATAATCGATCAGGGACTTTGTTATGCTCGATCTGGGGACTTTGTTATACTGGGCCAGGGACTTTGTTATACTCGATTAGGGGACTTTGTATACTCGATCAGGAGACTTTGTTATACTCGATCAGGGACTTTGTTATACTCGATCAGGAGACTTTGTTATACTTGATCAGGGACTTTGTTATACTCGATCAGAGACTTTGTTATACTCGATCGACTTTGTTATACTCGATCTGGGGACTTTGTTATACTGGGCCAGGGACTTTGTTATACTCGATTAGGGGATTTGTTATACTCGATAAGGGGACTTTGTTATACTCGATCAGGGACTTTGTTATACTCGATCAGGAGACTTTGTTATACTCGATCAGGGACTTTGTTATACTCGATCAGGAGACTTTTGTTATACTCGATCAGGGACTTGTTATACTCGATCTGGGGACTTTGTTATACTGGGCCAGGGGACTTTGTTATACTCGATTAGGGACTTGTTATACTCGATAAGGGACTTTGTTATACTGATCAGGGACTTTGTTATACTCGATCAGGAGACTTTGTTATACTTGATCAGGGGACTTTGTTATACTCGATCAGGAGACTTTGTTATACTCGATCAGGGACTTTTGTTATACTCGATAAGGGACTTTGTTATACACGATCAGGGAACTTGTTATACTTATCCAGGGGTTTTGTTGTACTCGATCAGGGACTTTATTTATTTCGATCTAGCGAGTTTATCTTACTGGATCAGGGCCCGTTGCTATACTCGACCGGGGTCTTTGTTATAATCGATCAGGGGACTTTGTTATGGTCGATCTGGGGACTTTGTTATTCAGGGCCATGGGACTTTTTTATACTCGAACAGGGGACTTTGTTATACTCGATTAGGGGCCTTTGTTATACTCGATGAGGGGGCTTTGTCATTCTCGACCAGGGGACTTTGTTATACTCGATGAAGGGATATGTTATACTCGATCAGGGGACTTTGTTATACTCGGTTCAGAGGACTTTGTTATACTCGACCAGAGGACTTTGTTATAATCGATCAGGGACTTTGTTATGCCTCGATCTGGGGACTTTGTTATACTGGGCTAGGAGACTTTGTTATACTCGATCAGGGGACTTTGTTATACTGGAGCAGGGGACTTTGTTATACTCGATCAGAACTTTGTTATAAGCGATCAGAACTTTGTTTTACTTGTCCAGGAGGCTTTGTTATACTTGATCAGGGACCTTTGTAATACTCGATCAGGGAGAGTTATACTCGATGAGGGACTTTTGTTATACCTGACCGGGGACTTTGTTATTAGCGATCAGGATACTGTGTTATGCTCGATCTGGGGACTTGTTATACTGGGCCAGGAGACTTTGTTATACTCGGTCAGATATGTTATACTCGATCAGGGTCTTTGTTATACTCCACCAGGGACTTTGCTATACTCGATCCGGGGACTTTGTTATAATCGATCAGAGGACTTTGTTATGCTCGATCTGGGGACTTTGTTATA